>NC_051157.2:123894952-123982107 GCF_013339745.2 Dermacentor silvarum
TGAAATGAAACACTTACATTGAAGGTCGGGCACAGTCTTCTACTGCGTTCCGTTGTCTTACACGTCGAGGATTCGTGCAAAACGCCGAGGTATCCAAAGCGCGAAGCTTGCAGCCGCGCCAACAACACTCAGGCGTGCGGAGAGTACTCCAGTTAAGATGGCGGCAGCTCACTTCCGGAAACTCGCGCATGCGCAGATCGTGCGGTGAGATCGGTCTATTGTAGCGACAGCAGCGCGACGCCGGCCGCAACACCTGCGCGCGGTCGGTATGCGCGCTGCGTGCGCTCTGCGAACGGTTTCTGCGCATGGACGTCGTGCGCTTGATCGGAGAGGGATTTCGGAGCGGCGCCAGCGCAACACCTGTGCGCGGTTGGTATGCTCGCAGCGTTCGCGACGCAGAGCTACGACGACGACGGAGACAACGGACCTCGCGAGAGCCTAAGGAGCTTCGCTCCTAAAAGGTATGGCTTTTCGGTTTTATAGCATTGTTGTCTGAAACAAATGGCTAGTCCTTGAATCCAAGTGACTCAAGTCAATGATGAGCTTGAGCCAAAATTTATGCAATGCTTGTGCATCGATCTGTGCGACTGGTAAAATGTGAACCACATCCTTGTTGCTCGACAAAAGGCTCTGCAACATGAGCACATATGCTGTTTTGGCCAGATTGGAACTATTAGCTGCGGCACCTGTAACGAAGCCTGCTTTGTATTCAAAATAGGTTTAAAGATGGATCTCATACATCATTAATGCTACAGTACACTCATGCTCGGTCATTGCTTGCAAGACATCTTTAGCATAGTTCAAAAAAAAGAAACCTTGCTGCTCAAGAGCAGGATTCAAGTGGAATGACGAACATAATCGTCGAACAGTGTCTGAGTGCGGCAGCTTAACTTTAAGAGAACTTCTCATGAACCTGTACGCATGCGGAAAAAAAAGGTATAAAGCAGACCTGAAAACACAAGTACATCTGGTGGATATTGAGGCACGTTTCTCAGCCCAAGCTCGATTTGGCTTCTCACAAATTTCAGTACCTTTAAGTACCTGTAACGCCTGTGTACCTGTAACACCTGAACAGACAGGTCCTCTAACACCCCCACTAACGAACGCACCGCAGGATCACTGGCGAGGGAAGAGGTCAAGAAACAAAACCGTTGACTGTCTAGTGATCCCAGTCCAGACGTTTAAAGTCTAGCGACGGAAGAGCACAGCAAAGTTCCTCAAAACTGCAAATTTTGTTCTTGCGATCTTCTTGCAGAGCAACAAAAAGCTCTATCGCTTTTCGCAGCGATGGTGCATCGAGCGAGCCTTCTTTTCTGCAGGAGCTTCACGCGCTGGCGTCGGCTCATATTCTGGCAGCCGGGCAAACTAGGGACAGCAGTTGACTTGAAGCGAACCCGCTCCAGGCATCACTTCAATAAGTTTTCCAGTCTTCAAGTCCGTGTACGTTGTAACGCTGACGAAGTCACTCGTCTGAAGTGTTTTTTCACACACCTAAACACAAAGCAAAATGGGGGTCAGTTATGTTTAGGGGACAAGCTCACTAAATTCGGCAAGCGAAATACATGAGAACCAAAACACGGCAAGCGACGTAATAAGAAAAGTTACAGAAAAAAATGTTGCATGAAGCACGTAAGTTTAGCACAAGCATTCTGAAAAGCACAACAAAAAGCGATGCTTACCATTGCGTGCTTACTCGGCACGAAATTTTCACGAGATATAGCCTTTGTCCACGCTGCTCTTTGTGTCTCGTCCACAGGAAACTTGTAGACGCGGACACTCGCACTGCTCGGACCACCGCCATAGTTCGATCGGCAGTTTGGGGCGCAGCAACTGCCAGGCATTTCCGAATATAAACAATTTCCGTCATATAAACGAAGCCTTCGCGGATGAAACAGCTTGTACAGGTCTCCGGCTCTTCCTCGAAAATCCACCCGCAGTCACGCCAGCCACATGCGTACCAAGTCAACAAACACCACCTGGATATATAGAAACGTTGCGGGTCGAGAAGGTGGAAAAGACTTCCGACGCTGCTCGACGAGTGCCCAGTGCGGATGTGGTCGAAAACCTGTTGTCGGTGCGGCCACCAGAGGCACCCACAACAGTCACGGACGCCGCGCGCGTTTGCTGGGAACGCGGGAAAAACGCCAGTGCCGCCGACGGCGTCGACAACCCAATCTAGGTGGTATTGCGGTAGCACAGCCGGATCTCTTAGCAGTGACGTAGTTGCTGGGAGAGGAGATCATGCGGGGGTCTTGTAAAGTTATCTAGGTAGTGTTGCTCTTTCGCGCGAATGGTGGTGGGGGGATGGAAGTGAGCGAGGGGGGGGGGGCGGTTGTGCTCCGGAACTAGCGACCCGGCGCAAGGGGATCTGGTAAGTCAATCTCGCGAGCTATAGGAGGAAAGTGTGAAGGCAGCGTGGAAGGGAGGGGGTGCGGCTTCGACTCTGCCAACAACTGCGAACTTGTACTTTGCGCTGATGCGAGCGGTCGCGCGCACTGTATTTTGCAAGCGATCTGCACACAGCTCCTCCCTTTGTATGCGCTGTGCTTTCGCCGCTCAGTTTCCGCTGAAGCGATAGACAGCACGAACCTTCGCTCGCTGCTGCTGTCGCGCTCGCTCACGCCAGCGTTTTGACAGCGGTTATTTGGGGTCACCGAGTGTGATCAATTCATGCCTGCTTGTGCTTGATAATTCAGTTATAAGCGCATGTGTCCAAGTTTATACAGCCGATAAAACTGCTATCCTTACTACGTATCACTCTCTTCTAATTTGCTATCGCAATTGATGCTTCGCCTTCGGGCGAAACTGCCACCTTTTTATTGTAGAAACAAAATACATGCAATGCTTTTTTTTTTTAATTTAGTTGGTAGTAAGTGCTCTGTTGGACCTTTCCTTACTTTCTGTCACACCAATGTTTTGCTCTGTTTTAGGCATTATGATGAGCTGTGTAGACTGTTTCGCGCCTCAAAACAGATTGCTTGTGCAGCTGTGGTTTTTTTGTTTATTTCTTATTCGGCGCATTAGAGGGATTATACATATATTGACACAGAATACACTTGATTCTGCAATTGATTTGATTGCACAATCAATTTTTAAACTGCGTAAGTTTTCATTAAATAAATAGTCAACCACTTAAAATCCCTGCAAAGAATCGGCAATAATTTTATTTTCCTTTAACAATTGGTAAATTAATTATAGATAAACGTTAAATGACACGCGCAGTATTGTTTGTCGTACCGGAGTAGGTAATGTTTTTTACGTAGTTTACATGACATCCATGCTCCTGAATTAGCACACTTGTGTTTATCGTTTACTATCCGCATCGAACATGCGAGTCATGGAATTGTTCACAAAATGTACTCACTCATCGATGAAAGTATACCGGCGTCTACAGCAACGTATGTGAGAGTGACGAGTACGACAGCGACTTGGCAGCCCGTCATTATTATTTCTTTTAACTGAAATGGCATCCAGGAAGGCGGCTTCCCTCCTTCTCTCCAATTGGTTTACAGATGCAGGCACTGAAGCCGAGTCTGCGACGAGAGATTGTAAGCTGTGGGAAACACGATATCTAAGTTTTTTTCACTATGTCGAGCCCCATATTTCGATATCAGCTATGTGCTACCTGCTCGAGAAATGTTTTGCTTTTGTAAGCCTAGGACGTGTCACAACGTAGGAAAAGAATAGGGTGATAGGTCATACAAAGTGAAGGTTTCGGAACATTCTGCGATATATTGCGTCCAATTCTTACGCCTCCCACCGTTAAGTGCGTCGTTGCTGCACGTACTTCTGGTTTATTATTTTTTCAGTATGTCTGGGCGAGCAGAAAACCAATAAATACAGATCGCTTACAAGACACACATCTATTCAGTAAACTTTGGCGACAGGGAAAGTAGGAACACTGGGACAACGCGTATTACATTTCCTGGCTTTGCTAGATATAAACTGAAGACTGCAAGGCACAAACTAGTAGGCGAGGGCCTTTGTTAAGGTGTGGCCGTTGAGTACATCACTGTGTCACATGAAGCGGGCGCAGTGGTTTTCTTCGACTGCTGCTGTTTTAAGCAGTGTGCACAATATCCGTGTCGCCAGTTTCTTTTTCATTTTTAACGCAACCTCAGTTTTTTACTGGCATCTTCTTCAAACTTTCGTTTTACGGAAACTGCGTCATCGCCCGATATGTTTCAACACAAGACAGCACACCTAAACCTAGGCGGTTCATAGGCAACAGCCACGGGAACTGTTTTGCGCAGATGGCTATTCGATGGGCGCGCGTGACTCTCGTATTATGGGCAATTCCTCTGAAACAAAAATAAACGAATATTGCTATTCTCGGCGGAACTGAAAGGAGAACAATATTCTTCAAAACGCGCTTGGTTGTAAGTTGTTAAGAATGAGCTCAAAATTGCTTGATCTTTATGCAGTTCCACGGCCAGTCTTTAGCGCACGTCAGGTGTGCACGAGACACTGGACGTCTGCTGCAGACTTGCCGCGATAGGTCCGAAGTACTGCGCTTCGGCCCCTCGATCCACCTGAAAGCTGCCTGCTGTATTAATTTTTTCGAAACTCGTGAGAAACGGACGCATTGCGTTCAAACTTGCTTGAACGAGCGCGGCGCCTCCAATATGTTGGTCGTTCTACAGTTGATTTGTCATTCACTTGCTTCGTTCTAAACCTCCCCATTCACTCCAACGCATTTACTATTGGAAAATAAATAATTATTATTGACAAATAATGCTCTGAAATATAATTAACCTTCTTTATTTTTTTTTGTCAGGCATAGCGTATGCTTCTCGAAACTGAGGATTGTGTGGAAGTTTTAGAAAAAAAACGCTTAACCTTCCACTCGGCCGCGCAACGCTGGAAACAGCGAAGCTGAACGATCGTAGTCCAGCATTTTCTGAAAGTGCGCGTGAATTTTTCATCTTATTACTCATGATGATGATAATTTCTTTTCGCGCGTCTCGGCCTTACGGCCGTCACTGAATTGCGTAGCGCAGCTTGCAACACCGACATCTCATCGCAATACCGAGAACGCGTTCCAGGAGACCCGCTCCGTGAATGCGTCTCTCTCTTTCTCTCGCTCTCATTTTCTTTATCTCTCTCTCTCTCTCGAGCATAGCCCGCAAAACCTACTCTTCACCTCGCAGAGCACGAACGCGCGAATGCGCCAGCTGTGGACGAGGACGACGACGCTCGAACGCAGTCATATGGTTGGCATAACGGAAAAAAAACTGTATTGTGCTTTGTGTCACGTTGTTTTCCCTGTGCCCTTGTACAGGTCCGTGCACAGTGGAGGCCCAGGCAAGGATGTTCTAAAGAGAGTTAAAAAATGCAGGTGCCGCCAGGAACAAAAACATTCTTTTTTAAATTATACATGGGAAAATTACCAGTTAAAACGTTTTTGGAGGGAAAGGAATTGTTTTTACCGTGGGGATCACATTGTTTAATTTGCAAGCAGCCAGAGACAATCGATCATGCTTTTTTTAACACGAAAGTGTTTTATGCCGGGGTCCACCAAGACTTCACTGACGTATTTCCGTCACGGAAATACGGAATGACGTTTTTACAATGTACACGAACATAATACAAAGAAACCAGAAGAAAAAGTTCCACAAACATGCAAAATTTGGAAATCGAACCCACGACCTCTCGGTCCGCGACGATAGATCGCCGAGCGTTTAACCCATTGCGCCACAAACGCATTTGCAGAGAGCTACACAGACGCGCCTTATATATCTAACACTCCTCCGTGTACCCGCGCTCTTGCTCGGGGCGGTGCCGCCGCCTACGAGCAGAAAAGAGAAGTACTGCATTATGACACTAACGCGCACCGACAGTGAACGCTTCGGTGGTCTCAGCACTACGACGCCTCGATGCCAGCATTCGAAGGGACGCTGGCATCAAGAAGCACTACCAACGCCACCTAGGTGGCGTTCACCGTACTCAGCACAGCGGAGCGTGGCCTCCGCAATTAGCTCTGAAAATGTTTCTGAAGTTGATCGCGGAGGCTGCAATTACGACGCGCTGTACGCGCTGATCTGACTCGGTGACGATTCAGTTACGTGCTTTGTCTTGCGCGTTGTATTAGTGCGCCAGTTACGTGCTTCGTCTTTCGCGTTGTGCTAGCGTGTGCAGCGTAGTGCAGCTTCCATATGCACGACGGTTGCTCATGGTCATCGACGTTGGTAGTCGTGATGGAGGAGACGTGCCACCAGGCGTCAGCGTGGGTGCATCAACGCCTAAGGGCGCTTTAGCCACAAAACACCAATAGACATTATATATCAATGTGCAATAAACATTACACTACTTCTGTGAAGACACGTTTCACTTTCGTGTTCTATACCGATTCCTATATAAGAGGGATCAACCACATTTTTTTACACTGTTGGGAAGGCGTTTATTTTTGGGATGTCTTACAGAGTATGTCTGACGGAAAGAATTTCCACTTGACTAGTATGGAATTCGGTACTTAAGCGCATATAATGAGGATGGGCTGCCTTTTGATTTAATTATGCTTATGGGCCTCCACTGTATTTGGCGGTCTAGAATGGAAGGATATTACGTTAATACGGATGCATGACCTGCCCGAATTTATTATCGTGAGAGCATGCACTGTTTTGTTGAAATCCATAAAGCATTAGCGGAACCCCACGGGTGGCTCTCAAGAGTAGAGCCGCTTGTGGATTTGCGCGAATCCTAATTAGACGCAGCCAGCATGATGGTGGTTGACTACACCTTCCCCTAATGTATATTGTAATCTGGGTGTTATTATTGTGACTGTTCTTTTTGTGATATGTTGTGTGTCAAAGCCGGGCAATAGAGAAAAAAAAGTGGCTGTATAGTCTAGTGGTTACGACGCTAGCCTTGGGTGTGTGGATACGCGGGTTCGAATCCTGCCTCGACAAGAAAGTTTATTTTCTTTTGTTTCTTCATACGAACCGCAAATTACGGTTGGCTTAAACAGCCTCGCGGTTAAAGATCGCGTAAGTCATGTATACATAACATTCCACTTATAATACCTATTTATAGCATCGCAGGAAAATTAATGTAGGTGTTCTTTGTAAAGTACACTGAACCTATGTGTATGCTAGGGGGGGTGTGCTAGATCTTGATGCAAACACGATGGTTCTTTTTTAATCTGTATTGCGAAAATATATTTTTGCTACTACAAAAACCTACCAGACTGTTGCAGGTAAAAAATGAAAGGGCCCCTAAACGACCCAGATGTCGAAATTTAGTTGTGGTGTTGCAGTTGTGCTCGAGTCTACAACGAACACGTAGCCGCGAGAATTTTTAACAGCGAAGCTGTTTAAGCCAACCGTAATTTGTGGTTCGTACCAAGAAACTGCCGCGCCGTAGCCATGGCAACCAGGAGGGCGGCGCATGCGCACGTGGTGTCCTCCTCGCCAGCTCCCTCCCTTCTCGACCCCCGCCTCTCTTCTCTCCGCGGTGCGCTGAGCCTGGAAAAAAAAGAAAGGTGAAAGCCTGAACTAGGCCGCGGAAAGCTCAAGACACAGGGAAGCTGGTCGATTGATATCGAGTGGCTAGCCTCGAAAGCGTTCGGCGACGGCAAGCAACAGGGTTCTTCGCATTGTGCCAACTTTGGTTAGCCTGCCTGCGTTTGTGGCATGCCAGGAACACTGTCGCTCGTAGGCGCCGACGCGTCCAGCGCTAGTCACGCGAAATGTTGCGAAAGGCAAGGTGACTGCGAAAATGATCGCTCGAGAATACCTTCCTGCATGCGCAGTTAAGTTAAACCAAGATAAGTCCTAGCAGGAACCAAGTTAATACCTATCAGTAGCAGCCAGTAACACTTGAGTAGCGACAGTTTCGCTGTGCCTAAGCTTTGCACGACCGAGTGCACACTTGTCCGTTTTTTTAATGGTGCCGTATTAGCGGAGTTACACGCGTTTGTGACCGAAACATGGCCCTCACTCGTTGCGCTCTTTCCTTCGCTACTCTCCTCGTCAGCTGGTCTCTCCTCCTCGTGGAGTGCTCCTCCAAATGCCACGTGGCATACGTCATCGCCAACGCACTTTTCAAAACACAACTTCCATTTAAGGCACGTCCACGCTAGCGGCAAATATACCGACTTCGAACCGGCCTCCAGTGCCGTAGAACGTTTGCCACGCGAGAGGTGTCCAAAGTAGACGGCAGTGCACGGCTGACGGGGCAGTCGACTACCGCGAAGCTGCGTGCCTCCTCCACCGGCGACGAAAACATCGGCTGCAGCTTCTGTTCCAAGCAAGATAATTTTCGCTAGATGAAGCGATGCATAAATTGTACATTTTATGAAAAACGATATCCACTGTCAAACGTTACACACGAACGAAAGCTCCGATATTTGTCGAGCTCAGCTGCAGTGCACGGCAGCTGCTTCCGACGGCAGACGACCAGCTTGGTTGTGCTCGCGCCGCAGGCGACGGCGCCGGTAATATGAGCGTCTTTTCTTCTTCATGTACAATTATTGTGAAGAGCGAGAACAACGATAAGAAAATATTACTGCTTGTGAGCCTTGGCGATTCATTCAGAAGCGCCGCCCGCTTTAGCTTTGAAGTGAACCGGACAAGAGCGACGATATCGGCGCCGTCGAGCGATCAGAGGCGGTGATTCTGCCGCACAAATTGGTCCCGGTCTCCTCCTCTCTACGGCAAGGCACTCTCGCCTTTCACGAGCAAAACCGCCGTCAAACAGCGGCCCGCGAATGGCGAACGGCGTGCGGTGAATTACCGTGCCGGTAACGCGGACGGGCCTCAGCCGCGGCTCAGCGCTTCTCGGCTACCCGCTGTTGCTGCCGTGCGCGTCCGTGCTCATGCGAAGCGTGCCGCTATGGATCCTTTGTTGCGCGCACGTCTAGAAAGGCCAACACTGTTGGACTCTGTCCGCACAGCTAATCAGACCGCTAAGCGCGAGTGTGTTGGAACGCGAGCGATTTGGCACTTGCGTTGCGGGCTGTAATTACCGATTCGCAAGTGCGCACAATCGATCAATACGACGAGGAAGAGCGGGGAGCGCGCGTACCTGCTAGCGGACTAACCGGAAATCGTAGGTTCTTCCTCCATCAATAGACATCGTCGACCCGGTTGACATCACCAGATGCACCCTAGTGACATCGTGACGACCGCTGTGGATACCGAAAATGCTCGGAGACGAGCACGGCATTGTTTTTTTTAACACGAAAGTGTTTTATGCCGGGGTCCACCAAGACTTCACTGACGTATTTCCGTCACGGAAATACGTCACACGAACATACACGAACATAATACAAAGAAAGAAACCAGAAGAAAAAGTTCCACAAACATGCAAAATTTGGAAATTGAACCCACTACCTCTCGGTCCGCGACGATAGATCGCCGAGCGTTTAACCCATTGCGCCACAAACGCATTTGCAGAGAGCTACACAGACGCGCTTTATATATCTAACACTCCTCCGTGTACCCGCGCTCTTGCTCGGGGCGGTGCCGCCGCCTACGAGCAGAAAAGAGAAGTACTGCATTATGACACTAACGCGCACCGACAGTGAACGCTTCGGTGGTCTCAGCACTACGACGCCTCGATGCCAGCATTCGAAGGGACGCTGGCATCAAGAAACACTACCAACGCGTTCTCGCAGAAGCACTACTAGGTGGCGTTCACCGTACTCAGCACAGCGGAGCGTGGCCTCCGCAATTAGCTCTGAAAATGTTTCTGAAGTTGATCGCGGAGGCTGCAATTACGACGCGCTGTACGCGCTGATTTGACTCGGTGACGATTCAGTTACGAGCTTTGTCTTGCGCGTTGTAATAGTGTGTCAGTTACGTGCTTCGTCTTTCGCGTTGTGCTAGCGTGTGCAGCGTAGTGCAGCTTCCATATGCACGACGGTTGCTCATGGTCATCGACGTTGGTAGTCGTGATGGAGGAGACGTGCCACCAGGCGTCAGCGTGGGTGCATCAACGCCTAAGGGCGCTTTAGCCACAAAACACCAATAGACATTATATATCAATGTGCAATAAACATTACACTACTTCTGTGAAGACACGTTTCACTTTCGTGTTCTATACCGATTCCTATATAAGAGGGATCAACCACATTTTTTTTATTTTGTCGCGCGCCCACGGCGCGTAGCGCTGCAGCGTTTGGCATCGTTGATCGTGACGGCATTCTGAACTAGATGCGGGTGTTTACTTGAAATGTTAAAAAAATATCGGAGGTGGTTTAGGGGCCCTTTAAGGAGTACTAGAACGTTTCTATCACCGCTCCTGGTTCGATTTTTGCTGCCGAGAAAGATGACGACACTGTAATCTTCTAAGTCAACAAAATAGCGAGCAGTGTTCGTAAATTTAGATAAATAAAATCCATTTAGATATCATGTGAACATCATTAAAAAGGCAGATCATTTATGCAGGATCTTATTGCAAATTGAAATATAGGTGGAACGAAACAGATAACAACACGGACGATCTATATTCCTCTGCCAGTTCAGATGAGCTATGCAATGAAGGTAGGGCAACCCACATTGGGGAACCAGTCGTAGACCCAATCTCTTTAAAGGTCACAAAATTCTAATGAAAATGTTGCCGAGCAAATCATACAACAGGACTGTAAGGCATGAACCGGCTGTTATCGGACAAGTTGCCACCATTACGTTGAATGTCTTGACTACCACTGAACCAAATGCTGAATGCTTAAGTCTTGAATGCCTGTATTTATCGTAAAATATCACGTCAAGATGCGCATCAATAATATTTTTTTATCGCACGCACCTCTGAAATAACCAAAAATGTCATTTCCTGTTGCTTTATCAAATCATGCTACACACTTGAATAGTAAAAACACCTCCCAACAAAGAATATTTCATATTAAGATACTTGTTTTGCAACCAGACGGCTATGCGCGCTTGCGCAAAGTGTCGTTTGCTTCTTCGCTGCAACCTTTTTTGTTTATGGAACCTCCAAAATTTAGTATGTGCATTTGGTGACCTACATCAGGTTTTGCTCCAACAAAGGCCCAGCGTACTTTATAAATTACACTATCGTACCGTTTCAAAGAATAAAGCGCCACTCATGAAACTTTCATAATGTATTTACAGTGTGAAAACATCATTTCACACAAGAAATCGTCTTAGTGTAACAGGTAGATTTTTCTTGGACCCTTATAGGTAAAATCAAGCTAAAGTGATCGATTAGTGCTCGAGTACCTCTGAAGCCTATATATGTAACGAACCATACAAGGACGGTGCGGTCTAATAGTGGGGAAAGAGGAAGACGAAGATTAAAGGCAGTCTTCGGGCGACCATGTTTGTCTCCGTCCGCAACCTTCTGCTCGCGTCACATATATTATCACTAACAGAGCTTTAGTAGCCGAGAAATTGAGGTAAATGCAACACAGGATTAGGACTCGCCCAGAACATTCAAGTACTACCCCGATGACGAAGGCACGCCTTATTATAATGATGTCACTAGTACTCAATCACTCGTAATAAAAACATCATTTTATTGTACTATACAATACAGAAAACGACACTTGTGCAGCTCTACTTTATTCTATTGCGATAGCATTTATGTGGACGCTCCAAGCGCATCTCTGCCGTCGCCGTGGTCGTGGTAGTCGCCGAGATATTACGTATAAAGTCCAAACAAGGTAAAATCGTCTCCGCGTGACGTACGCTGTATGTGCGACTAAAAGCTTGCGAGCGAGGATCAACCGACGATCGCGGCTCAATCGCGCGCGCTCTATGGGAGGAAAGTGTGGCGGAAGCGCGCCGTCTTCTTCATGCGCGAGGCAAGGGGGCGAGGTAAGGCAGGGGGGCGTTCCACTAAAGCGATCTGCGAGGTGAGCAAAGTGCAAGCAGTGCCGGCAGCTTCGTATGCGCTGTGCTTTCGACGTTCACTTCGCGTTGAAGCGTTAGACGGAATGAAGGTCAATTCGCTCACTGTTGCTGCCGCAGTTCCTCACTCCAGCGTTTTGACAGCGAGTCTCCGAGGTCATCGAGCGAGATGTGTTAATGGTTACCTGTTCCCGCGTGGCACCGTGCTTGTTAATTTATTTAGTAAGCCAATGTTTGCAGGTTAATGCCGCCGATAAATCTACTATACATAGTTCGCTATCGATGTTCGTTACACTTAGGTCGCTATCGATGCTTCGCCTTTCGGGCGAAACTGCGACGTTTTTTAGAAAAAAGAACTTCTAGACGTTACCCTTGACAACGACGGGGGGGGGGAGGGGGTGAACGAAAGGTTTCGTTTTATCCACTTCGCGCCGCCCGCGCGAAGTAGTTTCGTTACCGCATAGTGTAGAGCTGGCGTTCCTAACTCGCCAAACTCACAAGCTGCAATTAGCAGACAATGCCACGTCCATATGATGTGGCCAGGTTCTCGAACAGTCCACGCCACTTGTCCAAAAGTATCTGCAGCGGCGAATCCACCGTTATTCCTTAGCTCGGTTCCGTTGCGTATTCACCTTTGCATTTTCTGCAAAAATCGCGGCGCCGTATGTCGGGTGCCGTTTTAGTCAGCGATGGTATAAAGGGTGGCTGTCACAGTGCCGGAGACGTTGTCGAACTAGTGCCACACAGCAAGGTCGTACGGCAGGCGTTGTCATATGGCAATGTAGAGCTCAGGTGGCCCTCCACCGCAGTCGACGAACCGGAGCCTCTGTGGACTGTTTTCCGACGGCGGTGTTGTGCTCGGGAGCACCCAGCAGCAGCCCACCATGTCATGTGCACAGCCAGCGAGGTAGCAGCACTGGTTCTGCTCTCCCGGACGCTCGATCGCAAGTCTCAGAAACGCCTGCCGTGCTGGACCAGTTGCCCAACGGGGGAACCAGCCTAGGTGGTCTCAGCTGGTGATAGAGCTGCTTCGGGTGCAGGCGTAGTCATGTGGGCGGCGCTTGCTCCTATTGGGCCAGACGCCCAGAGAGGAAGCTGTGCCCTCGAACTCGGAATCTCGCGCACTGCACACGCTACGGGCCACGCTCTGTCGAGCCGCGCTTCCCGAGCCGGCACTTTTCTCGTTGTTGTTCTGCACAAATGGCACGTATGGCACCGCGGTGGATCGACCGAGGATTGGAAGGTTTGGAGAAAATGGATGAGAAAAGTTTGGAAAAACAAGACTAAGAGAAGATGTATTTTGCTCGGTGTTCAAATTGGAACAGACATCACGCTAAAATAATTGTTATAATTGACTGTTTTAGGAAGGCAGCCGATTGCTGTCAAGAATAACATCTTGTGTCGCTGTGGAACCATTCCGGTTGCTGTAACTTTGCGGGGTAATTCAAAACAAAAGCACAACGGGGACGGTAATGCTGAGGCTAAGCTTGTTTATAGGGACCTCAAACACACTTCTTCATACTCGGGAATATTGTCGGCATGCAAGGAAAAAGTGCTTAATTCTTTCCAGTTCCCCGCACTCTATTCACAAAGGAAATGTCGCCAAACCATCTCTCCGTGTAAGAACTTTAGTTCGCGATGCGGCACCGTACCCTCGTTATTGTAACCTGATTTTTGAGTTGGGCAGAACTTACGGCTCCAAGGGAATAGTAGTTGGTGGACGTCAGAATTTGAGGTCAGGCTAGATATGTACAACTCGTTGATCACGGGTAATCTCCGGAACCTGGCGGCAGTGATGTATGTGGTTGGGGGAATGGCAGGAACTAACAGGCCACCCAGGGAAGGCTGTGCTAATGAGCCGGCTCACTCATTCATCGGCAAATATTCGTGCCGAGGCACGCAAAATAAACAAAAGAAACGCAAATTAGACGGAGTCAAGAAGTATAATGCTTGCAAAGTCTCCACACGCTGTCAGCGATGAACATAGAGAGTGTGAGTATGTGATAATAGCTAGTGATGAATTAGAGGGGTTCACTTTACGCCGTGATAAAAGTACGCCCAATAACTCTGCTCGATAGAAAGCAGTAAAATCAGGAAGAGTAATTGAATGGGGCCAATCTAGCGAATCAGAAAAATTCCTACACCTGCCTTTTCCTTGTTCTATGAGGCATCTGTAGCTATTACAGCGTTGGTATGAATATGACTCAAGCGATCATCCAGCAAGTGTTTGAGAATTCGTGCAGATAAAAATTTTGCATCATTTGGGTAGATGTTATCGAAAATAATTTCTAGAGAGGGTAGTAAAATTTGTTGGAATATCCCATAGACTTTGAGATTCAAGGGCTCGAGTTGTGCCTGCGCAAAAACCACCTGTAGTGTATTCAAATGTGATACATCGTTTGTTCATGTTACAAAGCATGCTCCAGAGGCACACATCCGAATGCACTTCCTCGAACTGCAGCTAAAGTACTCATGCCCAGAATTTTATACTGACGCATCGAAGTCCCATGCTGGCGTGTCTTATGCAGCCGTTGGTCCGTCTTTCTCAGAATCTGACGTCTTGCACCCGGAAACAAGCATCTTTTCCGCGGAGGCTTACGCAGTACTGTCGGCTGTTAAATGCATCGGGAAAACCAATCTACCCAATGCCATCATATTCACTGACTCCTTGAGTGTAGTAAAGTCCTTAATGTCACTCCGCAAACACAATAACCCTGTACTCAACGAGCTTTACTCACTTCTGTGCACTGCGTACTTATCTAACCAGCTTATTGTGATCTGCTGGGTGCCAGGCCACAGAGGCATCGAAGGGAACATGCTGGCAGACCAGATGGCCACATCTCTTACAGCGAAAGCTAGCAACACTTTCATATCTGTACCTGTGACAGGCTTGAAGCCTTTTCTCCGCAGAAAAATTAGGACATACTGGCAGCAAATGTGGGACACTGAAACGTCGAATAAGCTGCATTTAATTAAACCTCAGTTGGGTAATTGGCAACCAACAACAAAAATACGGCGAACTGAAGTAATTCTTTGTCGACTTAGGATAGGCCATACCTACGGGACCCACTCTTACTTCCTGTCTGGTGCTGAACCTCCCATCTGCACTAAATGTGGAGCGACGCTGACCGTCCTACATGTCCTGATAGAGTGCCGCGAATGAGAAGCTGAAAGAAAAAAGCACTTTCCTCTAGCTTACAAAGAGAACGTTCCTCTTCATCCAGCAATGTTCCTTATAGTGGACTCATTTTTCAACAGCAAATCACTTTTAAACTATTTACATGATGTTGATTCACTACAAGTTCTACGCCCGATAAATTCGTAGCATGACCTCTCAACACAGGCTACTGCTGCCATACTACCATTTGTATGGCACGTGCCTCCAAAGCCTTGCACACAAGGTTCTTGATGAGGCAGCAGTGCCACTGGCACTTACAAATTTTAGAAAATCATCCTCTCAAAGCATGTTTTACGTCTCACAGGACACTTTAAAGCCATTGCCATAATTTTAATACATTTATGTTTTATGCACTGTACAGCGACTCTGCTTTTAGGCCCATATACAGCCGTGTTCAATCCTTTCCACTTCACTGTTCAATTAAATATTCATAATCATTTGCATGGCGCTCTTTGGCCAGACCTGGCCCTTGCGCCACTAAACATCACATATTATCATCATTCAAACGGGACAGACAGACAGACAGACAGACAGACAGACAGACAGACAGACAGACAGACAGACAGACAGAGACAGACAGACAGACAGACAGACAGACAGACAGACAGACAGACAGACAGACAGACAGACAGACAGACAGACAGACAGACAGACAGACAGACAGACAGACAGACAGACAGACAGACAGACAGACAGACAGACAGACAGACAGACAGACAGACAGACAGACAGACAGACAGACAGACAGACAGACAGACAGACAGACAGACAGACAGACAGACAGACAGACAGACAGACAGACAGACAGACAGACAGACAGACAGACAGACAGACAGACAGACAGACAGACAGACAGACAGACAGACAGACAGACAGACAGACAGACAGACAGACAGACAGACAGACAGACAGACAGACAGACAGACAGACAGACAGACAGACAGACAGACAGACAGACAGACAGACAGACAGACAGACAGACAGACAGACAGACAGACAGACAGACAGACAGACAGACAGACAGACAGACAGACAGACAGACAGACAGACAGACAGACTTTATTTGGGCCAATGGACATTGGCCCTTAAAAACTAAACGCTGTCTGGAGTGGTCTCAAATGTGATTCATGCAGTCACAGAAAGGTTTGAACAGTTAGCAGTCGAAACCTAGTCATTAACGAAGGCACTCGGGCTTCCAGGTACAGTGCAGCGTTCGCTACGAATTCGGGGAGGCCAACGCAAATGCGAAAAGCATCTCGTTGTATTTTAATACAGGGACGAATCTTGCAAGCGGTACCTACAGGGAACAGAACACACCAAAATTCTAATACTGACTTGAATTGCATGCTCCACATGATTAGCAGTGTGTCTCAGGGCATTCCTGACCGACGATTGCTTAGCCGTCATAACATTCCGAGAGCACGGCCCTCTTTTGCAGCAACATACTCAATATGCGGTATGCATTTGAGGTTACAGTAATAAATCAAACCAAGGTACTTGATTTTTCTACTTTAGGGATGGATTTGTTCTGATAACACATTGATCGACAGAATTTCCTAGGGGAAATTCATGCCTTTGATACACAGTGGTCGACATCTTAATTGGGTCAATTTTCTCAGAAAGTCTTACATAACGAATATACCTAAACCACTTTCATATAATTGCTCATATAACCAGCTTTGAATCTGTGATAAATATTTTCTGCAATGCATTCCGAGTTCTGCTGAGAGAAATTAAAGGCACGTGGTTATAAAACAGAAGCGTCCCACGAGGATGTGTACATCTAAGAAAAGTGGTGCGTATATATGAAGGGCAAAATAAAACAGCTTCCAGCCGGAGTCCCAATTTCGATATAAATTTTTAAAAACTGTTGGAAAGAAAGTATTGCCGCACACAAGAACTTGCAGCTGGCATCAAATACATAGGGTTTACGCAAGCTGATTGCAGGATATTGTGGTGCAATCCCGTATATAGAAGAACAAATAAGGTGTATGGTTAAGAAGGGAGCAAATATGTGCAAACATTTTAGGCGGATTTCACAACACTAGGCTCAAGAAACTTGATTGCTGTATCACAGAGACAGAGATGGAACAAAAGCCAGTAAGAGCAACCGAACACTTTAGAGATTGCTACCCGTTGCTCATAAATAGGTTTCTTAAAAATGCGACATTTTAGCAGGATAATAGTGGCCGGATAATTCGAGTACATAGTTACCGAGTACAATTCGCTCGGTTCAAGTTTTTATTACAAACTAGCAAATAAAGTACCTGCTGCTATATCATGATAATCAATGTCGCCATAGTCAAAACCCTTGAACTCAAAGTATTTAAGGAAAATTGCGCAGAAGAATATTCCTTAACGAATGCTTCCAAGAACATTATAATTTCATGCTCCTAAAACAAGCTTTCCTACTTGAAGTTGTTTTGATTTACGTCAAGTTTTTAAATACTATTGAAGGCAAAAGTGAACTGAGCGCACTCTGTGCTGCTTGACAAAGACTTTTCAGGTTCCTAGTCATCACAAAATATGGTTACATGACCTAGGTCTAAACGTAGTTCCTGACTTTGTTGTAATGTTTGGCCGCTTGTCTGCTTATTCCTCCCGCACTGTGTTACAAGTTTCCGTCCTTGCACCACGTGTGTATTGTTTGCTCACGAACAATGCTGTGTAAGAAGCGAAATGACCCTTATATCTTGCTCTTGCCCGATGACGTTAACGTCTTCCAAGAATCACATGGTGCTAACAAATGTGTGTTGATTCAGCAGAATCACGCAACGTTCGCCAAATTGTGCTTTCCGAATAAGCTTATGCTTAAGTGTCACAGGTCGAAAGCAGGGTTGTGTGCGAGCAGAACAAAGGACAGCTATTTTTCTCCAGAAACGTGCGACGACTTTCTACACGGGAGAGTCGTCGCGACTGATCCCGGGTTTATATTCAAAGACATAGCTGCCTTGTCTCTTTCGCTGAGTTCCGTGATCATCTGAATAGCAGCCAATGAGCAGAGCTGGTTAGAGCAACAAATGTGGAGAGGCTGAAGGCGCCGGTTCACTGTGGATCGCATAGGGTCTTCTCTTATGACGTACGTAACGAGTTGGAGGGCGCACAACTGGGCAGCGACTTCGTTTGGGATTGCAAAAAAAAAAAGACACGTCGGTAAATCCTGAACCCCCGAATGATTAGGCTGTAGGGACATCACGCCCACATATTCTTCTATAAAAACAGTACCAATGCAATCTTACGCTGCCTACGGCAGCTGCAAAAATGGCAATTTAGCGAGAATTGAAACCACCGCCAGGGCATAGATGTCCCAATTCTTCTGGCTAGAAGTTGATCAGTCATTATCCGAACTTATTCTTTAAGTAAACTTAAGTTTTAAATAAAAAAAATGTCACAAGTATTATGGATGTGCGTGGAAACTATCGTCCTGCCGGGTTTATAAGTCAGATTTCATAAAAATTCAGTAAGACAAAGAGTAAGAAATTATGACACAAGGTCGTTCGTAGCCGCGAGGATAAATATACAGGGTGTTTCAGCGAACACTTTCAAAAATTCTTAAAGGTTGCCTGTGGCAGATCGCACAATTCTAGTCCATGAGCTGGTCTACTCGAAGAGGCTCACATTACTTGCACAATAAATTGAAATGCATAATCGAATAACTAACAAAAATCACTAATTAACTTTCTAACTAATTACCTGATGGCGCATATTGCAATTTAGAATTTGTAGCCGTGGAGTTGGCAAGGCGCATCCACTTATAGCGAATTCTCGGGATGACACCAGTTTCGAGATAATAATTCCCTAACTTTGTGGACAAATGCATTGGCGTTCCAGTTAGTTTCTTAACAAAACGTCGCTTTATGCATTGAATCACGAAATTAACTGGAACGCCAATGCATTTCTCCGCAAAGTTCGGGAATAATTATCTCGAAACTGGTGTCATCTTGAGAGTTAATTCCAAGTAGATCCGCCTTGCGAACTCCACGGCTACAATTTGTAAATTGCAATAAGGGCCATTAGGCAATTAGTTAAAAACCTAATTTGTGAATTTTTGTTAATTAGTCGATTATGCATCGCAATTTTTTGTGCAAGTAATGTCCGCCTGTTCGAGTAGACCAGTTCATTAAATGGAATTGGGCTATCTGCCACAGGGAACCTTACATAAACTTTGAAAGTGTTCGCTGAAACACCCTGTATGATAAGTTCATCTACGACCTCTTGTTGCCATAATAGCTTATTTATGCAACGGAAAAATTTCCCAATGGCAATGTTTGCAGGAAACTTCTTGGTCCTTGCATCGGCGCTGACACCAGCAGAGTTAGGCTGCAATTTAATTTCTCCAGCTGCCGTGGGCTGATTCGGCACAGCGTGTTCGAACACGTATTCAACCAAAAGATATGGTCGTTATTTACAATCAATGTCTGATAGTACCCGTGCTTTATTTTTTACTAAAAGCGTATTTCCTCACATAAAACGTGGCAGCCACATACGTGTGCTACGCTCTATTGCGCATATAAATTTTATCTAGCGAATCGAAGATTCGAAAGACTAGCTCTTTTGAATATAATAGAGGTGGTAGTGCTTCCAAATCACGGAATGTTCCTGGATTCTTGGAAATAGCACACAGCAAACTAAGAAAGATTGCAGTCACCCGATGAATCAAGATTTATATTTTGTATCCGCGGCTTTTTTTTTAAGAAACAGAAAAGAGCACATTCAATTCTGTGGCAGTGTACCTGCTTCCAAGTGCTCTCGATAGAATATAAGCAAATGTTGAACTGACATCTATTTCTGAAGGCGCAGAATGGCACAATGGCTATAGGTTACAGTTCCACGAAAGCTCACGTGTTAGTACACCGAATCACAAAACTCAAGTAAAAACCGGAAGAGATGAGATTCTGTAGCTGGCTTCGAGTCAACTGTAACGTTGTCGTAGATAACTAACTCTAAATAAAAAGTCATTGTCTTCTTGAGTGTGGTATTGGGCAGATTTCTTCCTAGTGGCTGCTATATTCAGTAGTGCTGCATCTGCTCATCTTTTTTTTTGCTTTAGTTTTATGATGTGCATTATTCACACTGCGCAATCTATTCTATTGCATCTATTTTTATTCCTAGAACGTTGTTCATGCTTCTATTGTATAGTCTGTTTTTCATATCTCTCTGGAAAAACATGTTTTCCCGATGTTCTTCGAGAAGTTAAAACTGCCGCACGTATTCGAGATCGTCTTTCACGCTCGGGAAAACTTTTATGTAGCACGTATTGACAACAGGAAGGTGTATCGGGAGTTTTTGATGTTTCTCTCCAATTTTCTCATTGACGCTTTTCACCTACGTGAAAAGCGTCATTATGATATTTATGAAGTTAAATAATTAATTAGGCGTAATTACGTAATTAGACGGAATGCGAAAAAAAAACAGCCTATCTCCAAGCGACGGAAAACATTACTGTGTCTAGCCTACGTGGCATTTGTTTATTATTAAGTGTTGGTGCATGATAGCTGGGACACGCTGTATATAGTTTTCATGTACAGCGCATGCATAGTGAGCCAACGCTATGCGGTTAGCGCAGGCGCAATTATCACAACACATCAGCAGTATTGACGTATAGTGCTAAGTGCGCCTGCACGAACAGGAGTGGGTTGTTCCTAAATTCCGTTATTGCCGTTGATCGATTGGTTAATTACACTTATCATCTTCAGCAAAAATATTCTTTCTCGGCAAACAGGATCTAGTCGAAGATAATAAAGTCTTAAATGATTCATGATCGTACAAATTCCACCGTTGTGCAAAAAGATTTTCTGGACGACAAATATTTCAAAAGAAAACGTTTATTTATTTCGGTAGCCGCATCTGCTGCCAATGCTGCTCAAACTGTGGTTGGACAAATCTTTGTAACGTGATCTTCGTCATTCAAGCCCTTTATATGCCCATCCCTCAGGTAGTGTCCCGAACCCTGCAGTTATAAATAAATAAATAAAAACTGTCAGCCGTTCCACTGTGGTGGAGATGGAAGACCAGCGAAGCTGTAGTTTGGTGGGTATCATGTATTTCCAATTATGACTATTAAGATGTGATGGTGTAATTGGTTATTTGATATATTAATGAATGAGTAATATATATGATCCGGTCGTTTTCATCTATTTAGTGACCAGAGGGACCATGGCCTTATGGTTGCTAGGGTACACGGCGATAGGGTGTACGGCAAAGGTTGGCACGTTCTTCATAAACACGTCACCAACGCTACGCGCGTTTGGTGCGAACGCGGAAAAAACGCCGCCGCCGTCGACAACAGTTGTGCGCGTTCTTTGTGTGACCGCACACAACCGCTGTCAAAACGCTGGCCACGTGACGAACGGCTAAACGCCGTTGTCGACACTGTTAGGGGAGAGGAGGAGGACGAGAGCCCAGAATGAGTCGGCGGCAGAGGCCGGAAGTCGGCACTGCGGCTCAACCTGGCAGCAGCAATGTCATTTGCTCTCCTCTACGGCCTCCCATTCGTGAACCTGTCTCCAGCCAGGAAATGCCAACTGGAGGGACTGCACAGGGGTGCCGTGAAGGCCATCCTGGGGCTCCCCAAGTATTCCCCAGTAGCAGCAACACTCGCCGAGGCCAACGAGTGGCCTCTCTCTCTCCGAATGCTTCAGCGAGCACTGGGACACCTGGACCGGCTACACCGGACAACTGATGACAGGGCCCTCCTAGAACGGCTTCGCAGCCTGCAATCTTCACGGATGGGAGGGCTCTGCCTTCTCTACGAGCAGATGGTGACTCACCCACCAGTGGCGGTTGCCTCACTACCAGCACACCACCGGCCACCAGAGGTCCACCTCTCCCTCGATGGGGCTACGAAGCGCCGGACACCTGTGGCAGCTCTGTAGCAGGCAGCAACCTGCAAACTCCAGGAGCAACTGGAGGGTCGGCTGCAGGTGTTCACCGACGGATCTGTGATGCCGGAGGGGTCAGCAGCAGCAGCGTGCGTCCTCACTGCCAGAGCCATCAGCCGGCAATTCCGTCTCCCGTTCTGAGTTCGACAGCGGCGGAACTGGCGGGGCTTCACTTGGCTGCTGACCTCCTGGCTGAGGACCCACCTGCACAGCCGGTCGCTTTGCTATGCGACAGTAAACCGGCGCTGCAGTCCCTTTCTAACTGCCATCGTGTTGGACTGACGGGGTCCCTCTTGCACGCGAAGTTCTCGGCGCTTGCCTCCTCCGGAGTGTCCGTCTCTTTTCACTGGCTGCCCTCGCATGTGGGCATAGCTGGTAACGAGGAGGCGGACACCCTCGCTAAAGCTGCCCGCCACCCAGTCATTCACTCGAGCAGTGGCGGCTTCAGACTACTCAAGGCCACGACTGAAGCACCTTCTACTGGCGATCCACCCCAACCCGAGGGTGGCAGATGGCAAGGGACCCAAGCTGCTCCCCGAGTCTGGCCTCGCCAGGCGCGACAGGGCCACCCTGCTGCGACTCCGGACTGGTTGCATATGGACAGCAGCCAGGCTTCATGATAAAGGCCGTATCGCCTCCCCCTCGTGCCGACAATGCGGTGACCCCGAGACACTCCAACACCTCCTCTGCGCCTGTCCGGCCCTAGCACAGGAACGTTCGAAGGTCATCCGAGTCTACAGACTGCAAGGACTTCCTGCTGACTCGCTCACCAACCTGCTGTTGCCGTCCAGCTACCATCTGCCCGCACTACACAGCCTCGTGGAGCTCGTTGAGACGAGTGGGATAGCGGCATACTGCTGAGCGTACCTGCCCTTGCCGGTCCCGGCCGCCTCTGCTGCCTACCCACGTGCGGACGAGCCCCCTGAACTATTTCTCTTCTTTTTCCTCTTTACGTCCTACTCCCCCTCTCCCCCACGACGCTGCGCCGTGCTTCCTGATGGGCTGCAGAATTAAGCGTCTCTTCCTTATTCCTAATAAACACCAGTAGTAGTAGTGTAGTAGTAGTAGTAGTAGTAGTAGTAGTAGTAGTAAGGCTGCGCGCATGCGCCGCAGTGGGAGAGCGGGCACGCACAGTCTAGAGTGTCTGGATGCCCTCCTGGCCACCACTTCCCTTCAATTGGGAAGTCTGTGGGGAGCGACATCGTGCTAAATTGTGTGACTATCCTTTGATCTGCTACACAGCAAAATACATGCAGTGGACGTTGCAATAATTAAGGACGATCAGTTTTCATGTCAGCCATAGGCACCCGCGGGGCAACGTCATACACGACGAGTCCTCACGCAGCCCGAAGCCAAAACAAACTGAAAGATTGATAACACAATGTTGCCTTTGGTTTCTATTCCACTACTACAGGTGCTCAAGTTAATAGGTTCAGCTAGAGTTACTGTATATGCTACCAAAGGTAGCAGAGTTGCGCGTCTGATTTATGAACGCCGATCGTGCCTTCATTGGCCGAACGCCATCACGTGGGTTCCAAGGAACCGTGCACTGAGGAGAAGCTGATGCTCCAGCCAGTTTCTTGTATTTCCCGACGCCGCTGCTGCAGCGAACTGGATTGACGCAAGTTAACGCTAGCCAAGTTCAAAGCGAATCTGGTCGATCTTGGCGTTCGCTGTTACGTGCGTGTCAGCTGCGGAACAACACAACGTGCGCAGCAGATCTCACAGGTGTTCAATCGTATTTCCATCGAAATTCCACCGTAATCACACAAGAACAGCTAATATTGCAGTAACCAAGTGATTTCTACTTCGCTGCTGGTGTAAATTTTCGGCAGTGGCGTAATCGTGTTGCTGCCGAAAACTTACGCCAGCAGCGAAATAAAATACACTTGGTTACTGCCGTATTAGCTGTTTTTGTCTGCGCTCTGCGCCACCAGATGGCAGCACCATACAGGCCGCTCACGCTTACGGTTCCGCCAACAGGCTCCAACGCTCGGTCCGCCTGCGTTTACCCGATAACCGGACAAGCTAAACCTTTCTAATTGACCGGGTGCTCTGCTCCCAACTGCACCAATTGCTCGGAAACGGAAAGTTCCGAGAAGGTGCACAGGTAAACGCACAAGTCCAAAAAACAACTAATATTATTCGCGCTCCATCTCACGCCGCGCGTTAAAAACCAGCAGTGCCTTTTTTTCTTCTTGACTATTTTATCTAGTGAGCTGTTTCCATGCGCTTTGTTTGCGATTAGACGGAAAAGCGGTCCACACGTGATGGAAAAGCGCCCAGGGTCGACCGACGACACGGTAGGCATGTCGCCTGCAAAAACGGAGTTCGGCTTCACCACATAGGTTTGGTTGCTTGCCAGGCAAGATGGCGGACCTACGCGCAACTCTGCTCCCGTAGGGAGCATATACAGTAACTCTAGGTTCAGCAATTGGTCTCACAACGCTTATCGCGGGAACACAGGGATGCAGTATGAGTACGTATTCGAATCGTGTTCCCAAGTGATTTACGGAGTTCCGATGCGACCCTTCAAAATTTGTGAACACTGTGGTCACTAAGCCTTGTCGCCACTGTGCCTTAACTAAATCTTGTTTGCGAAGTGAATGTTGGCACGAATCGTAAATTAAGCCTGTAATGCCCAAACACTGTTCCACATAAAGAAAAATTGGAACAAACTGTTGACATTTATTTCTGGTCATGAAGAGTACATAAGTAGATAAAAAACAAGAAATGGTTTTCAATTATAACTTAATTACTGTACCAACTAATTAGCAAATGGTTAGTAACACTGTCCACTGCTTAAACTTCACTCCAGCATGTTATAATGCAACTATGGGTTTGTGTATTAGGTTTCCCGCATTTCAATCAGCATTTTGAGGCATCAAACTCAGCGTAGCATATATGATACATTGGGCATTACAGGGTTAATTATGGGGTTTTACGTGCCAAAACCACGATCTGATTATGAGGCACTCCGTAGTGGGGGACTCCGGAAATTTGGACCGCCTGGGGTTCTTTAACGTGCACCTAAATCTAAGTACACAGGTGTTTTCGCATTTCGCCCCCATCGAAATGCACCGCCGTGGCCGGGATTCGATCCCACGACCTCGTGCTCAGCAGCCCAACACCATAGCCACTGAGCAACCACGGCGGGTGGCACGAATCGTACAGGACATGCAAACTGAAATGGAAAAGCCAGAAAACACTGTAAACTTGAATGAAGCCAAATATTGAAGAAAAATTGCTGCAGAAGCCCACAACCGATGACTGTCGACTGTAATGCGTTAGCATTCTTTATTCGTTATTGAAGAATCACCCCGCATTTTAATTGGATGTTACAGCTGGAGAATTTTTAATTCATTGAATTAAATGATATAGCGACCTAATGGATTGCCACCGTCGAAACAATATATTTATCAGGCGTGTGCTGCAGCATTACTCCTCTTTCGCGCTTCCCCAAGAACACTGCGTCACCTAGCGCCACCGCCGCGAAGCCTGCGCGCGGACTCCAAGATACATGGCGCACCAGTGTGCGCCCATACTGAGAAATAGGAGTGGGCGAATAGTGATTTTTGAGAACGAATGGAATACGAATCGAATATTGCCAGTAGCCAATTGGATCGAGTCGAATATCGAATCCCTTTCGAATAGTTTTCAGATAATGAAGAGTTGTTATAACAATTAAAATAAAATGAAGTTAACATCCCAGTGTTCCTAAAGTTGGCAAGTTTCTGTGATGACACAGTACGTTATAAAGGCTGATTATTAAAAGCAATAATGGAGCAGTAAGAGCAAACAATTAGTTTCTTCGCTTTCAAAGAGCTCTTCTGAGAGTGCGAATGAGCACTGTACATCCTGTAATGTAAGGCTACCTAAGTCACGTACCCTGCACGACTACGCATATTCTCATATTTTATGTCAATACTATGCATGCCCGGGTGAAATATTTAGCGTACTTTTGCCTCGATCTTATGTTTACTTTGGCGCAGTTGACATTTTGAAATATTTGAAAAGTATTCGTAAAATATTCGCATTTAGAAATAGTGACTATTCTATTCTAAGAGCGAATCGAATAGGACACTATTCGAATCAGTATTCGAAAGATTCCGAAATTCGGACGCCCCCACTGCGAAACGTGTCGCGTTGGAACCAAACTCCTGTCTCGCGCTTCTTTCTTGACATATGATCCGCGATCTAGTGGCACTGCCGAAAAATCTGCCCGTCCCCTCCGAGACGAGAAGCATGGCGCGTCGGTGCATGAGAACACTGAGAATCGTTCCCCCGCTTGTCGCACAATCAGTGGCGCATTCTCAGTCACACAACGTGGCGAGAGGTTCATTAGAGAGCCGCACATATCAGTGCATATGTGGCGTAGCCTGTTAAAGCATGGTAATGCTGTCCTTGAGGAGACAATGTAACGTGGGATCGATGCCGCTGAGCATCGGAGATTTTCAAGGGATATTTTTAGTGAATTAAGAACGGCACATTCCCCGTGCCGCACACCGAGTTAGCCACATTGGCGTGAAAGACATTAATTGAAGAGTGGCACACTGACACATATACACTGACACAAGCTGTGTCACATGTAAGAGGCCGCCTGTGGCGCGAAAAAGAAGAGGAGCACGCGATGCCCGGTGTTCCGAACGGCGCGAGCGCGCGAGGCGCACGAACCGAGGCATAGTCGAGGGATGAACGGCGCTGTCCGTTGAGTTTCAACGTGGCACCGGGTCAGGAAGGTCGCATCTCCAGCTATGTTCTGGCGACGGGAGACCTAGGGGTCTGGTTGAGTCCGCGACGCTGGCCGTCCAAGGTGTGGCCGTCGACCTCGGCAAGTTCGGGCGAGGTTCCTGGACGGGCTGCAGCTTCTCACGGCCGGACCAGGCACCCCAGAGAGGATCCCCCTTCTGCGGCAGACCGGCACGTTCGAACCTCCTCGGGACGACACGTCGGCACTTCTGAAGAAGTTGCGACGCATCCCGACGCTAGGCCTAGGCAGGTAGGCCTAAGTGGCGCCGAGCGCCATCGCTGAGGAGCGCATCACCGACGAGAGACCGACGAGCTCACCACCGACAAAAGAGAACGCGAGTCGTCGGCACCTACGGCAGCAATGACACCCGAATGAATACGACTTGGACCCGACGTGAGGAACGTCAAGTCGGCGACCCGTAAGAGCCCACCTTTTGATATCGACGCAGTTAGGCCGGGGCCAGGGTGGTCAGACTTTAAGAGCGAAGGCTAGGACTGACCTAGGGACTCATAAGGCGGAGCTAGGCTCCAGAACAGAGATAGTTCTTGGTTAATAGGGTAACCAAGTTAGTAACAAAGTATTTAGTTAGTTTTGGATTTTCCATTAAGTACGCTTTTTCGTTGTGTTATGTCTAGTTTCGCGTGCCTTTGGTTTGACTTTCGGCTTTAGTGTTGTGTGTCGCGTGTGTTCACCGTCCCTGTACATATTAAATCTTCGCTTGCTGTGCCGCCGGTCGTGTCTCTCCTCCATCGAGAGTAGCGCATGCACGCAACTCTCCACACTCCCAAGTAAAGGTGACAAATATTGACGAGCCTGCCAGGATAGATACGGCCCAGTCACCGATACTCGGGAGTTGTAAAGATGGAGTGGGAACGTTTGGCGGCGGTTGCGAAGGATTTAAATATGTCGAAGGAGGAGACGATGGCGTTTCTTGAATACACGCAACAAGAGAAGGAAAAAGAACAGAAAAGCGAAAAAGAAATTTTGGAACTTAAGGTAAAACTAGCGGAGATGAACGCCAGGTCTCGCAAGGGTCGATTTCCCCCAGGTCGGCGTCATCCGACTCTACTTCGCCCAGACCAAAGCAGATTTGCCCCAGGAAGTTAATGGCTCCATTTGATGAGCGTAGGGACGATTTAGATGCGTACTTGCATCGCTTCGAAAGAATAGCGGTCGGGCAAGGCTGGGCAAGGAACGAGTGGGCTAGCGCCTTAAGCCTGTGTCTAGTTGGTGAGGCTTTGAGTGTGTTCGGACGGATGCCCGCCGAAGAGAGCCTAGACTACGACAAAGTAAAAAACACTTTATTGCAAAGATTCCGGCTAACCGCTGAGGGTTTCCGCGAAAAGTTCAGGTCATGCAAGCCGGAAGACGCGGAAACTGGAAAACAGTTTGCATGTAGATTAACAAACTACTTTGAGAGATGGATGGAGTTGTCGGAGGCCAACAAGACATATGAAGGGGTGCGGGACAAGGTCGTAGGAGAGCAATTTCTCGCCAGGTGCAGCGACAGTCTGGCGGTATTCCTCAAAGAGAGGAAATTAAAAACAGTGGAGGAGACGGCGGCGCACTCAGATCAGTTTGTAGAGGCGCAGGGTCTAAGGAATTTAGGAAAGAGTGGCAAGGACGCGCCGATGGCAGCTGCAGGTGAGACGAGGAATCGGGGTCCAATAAACAGGCAAGGGACACCCCAAAGATGTTTTCTTTGTAACCGGCTGGGACATATAGCAATGAACTGTCGGGTGAAGTATAGTAGACGTGGTCCACCAGTGTTTTGCCAGCTATGTCAAAAGAGAGGGCATGGAGCGCACGAATGCAGATCAGGATACGCAGACAAAGCTGCATGTATGATGAAAGGTAAAGAGGGTGAGCCGAGAGAAAAGAACATGCCCGTGGTAGAGGGAGAAGTTCAAGGACGCAGGGCCACGGTATTGAGAGACACGGGGGCGAACACAGTCTTAGTCAGGGAGAGTCTGGTACAATCAGAGAACATGACCGGCTATTTCAAACCAGTCATGTTGGCGGACAGGTCTGTTAAGTATTTACCAGAGGCGCGAGTTGAAGTATCAACACCATTTTTTACGGGATTGGTCACAGCTAGGTGTGTAGAAGATCCTCTGTTTGACTAGATTTTGGGAAATGTACCAGGGGTGAGAAGGGCCGAAGACCCAGACCCTAACTGGAGGAGGACAGAGGATTTAGAGGAGAGGAATAAGCCAGAAGCGCCAGAAGAGGAGACACCTGAAGTAGAGGTAGCAGCGGAAGTACAAACGCGAGCTATGAGTAAGAGTACTAAACCCTTAACACCATTACCGGTCACGAACATTAAGGGGTTGAGCATAACAGCGGCCGAATTAAAGGAATTACAGGAGAAAGACGAGTCGTTGCAGAAGTGCGTACAGAAGATAGGAGAAGTAGTACGACGGAAAATAAGTCGAAACGTGGTGGAGTTTTTCAAGAAGAACGACTTATTATACCGGAGGTGTGTGTTCAATTCGGGAAGAGAGGTTCAGCAGTTGATGGTCCCAAAGAAACTGAGAGAGAAAGTACTGAAGTTAGGGCACGATAATGCAATGGCAGGCCACCAGGGAATAAAAGACTCTTTGGAAAAAATAACAGAAGATTTCTTTTGGATCGGGGTACAGAGCGACGTGAGGAGATACGTCAGGGCATGCGATGTATGCCAAAAGACTATGGCTAAGGGGAAAAACGAGAAGAAGACTAGTGTTTGCATGATGATTGCTGAAGGGAAGGACACAGAGATACGAGATAATGCCCGTGACGCCGTAAAGAAGCTCACGACTAGAGAGCCCTTGATTCAGGTTAACCGGGATAAGAGGATGGACAACATCCCGATCGAGGTCCATATACCCGAAGAGCAGAAGAGAGTAAAGAAAGAAGTAGTTCCACCTCAGAAAGATAGGAAGTTGATAGGTGCAATTGAGTCCAGGGAGCATCATGCACCAGACACGATGGAACATTGGGACTCCGAGAAAAAGGGCGAAGGAGATAGATACCCAAATCGCCATAAACGTGTAACGCGCAAGCGCGGAAGATGGAAATGAAATAGGGCAGGTGCAATGGCAAGAACGAAAAGGAAAACCATGTAGGACTGGCACGCGGAAGATTGCAGAACTTGTAAATGTGTATAGAGAGAAAAACACTGAAACAGTACCTATGTATTTATAGAGTAGGTAGAGTATTGTAAAACATGCTGTGATGCAAAATTCATTCATGTAGAGTGTTTCGAAACATTGAAGTAGTGGACATTGTGAACAGCTGAGTTAAATGCATTAGGTGGTGAAAAGAGCATAAAGTGAACTCTTAAACGCGGTGAACAGTGCGTCTGGTGAACCGTGCACAACAGTGTGGTGTTGTGTAGTGCATCGAGTCTTCACACGAACCAGCACCAATGTCACTACGAGGAGTCACAGTCATCACCTGAAGGCCAAGAGTGAGCAGTTTTTTGAGAAAAAACTCTTGAAGAGGGGGCCTATGTCACATGTAAGAGGCCGTCTGTGGCGCGAAAAAGAAGAGGAGCACGCGATGCCCGGTGTTCCGAACGGCGCGAGCGCGCGAGGCGCACGAACCGAGGCATAGTCGAGGGATGAACGGCGCTGTCCGTTGAGTTTCAACGTGGCACCGGGTCAGGAAGGTCGCATCTCCAGCTATGTTCTGGCGACGGGAGACTTGGGGGTCTGGTTGAGTCCGCGACGCTGGCCGTCCAAGGTGTGGCCGTCGACCTCGGCAAGTTCGGGCGAGGCTCCTGGACGGGCTGCAGCTTCTCACGGCAGGGCCAGGCACCCCAGAGAGGATCCCCCTTCTGCGGCAGACCGGCACGTTCGAACCTCCTCGGGACGACACGTCGGCACTTCTGAAGAAGTTGCGACGCATCCCGACGCTAGGCCTAGGCAGGTGGGCCTAAGTGGCGCCGAGCGCCATCGCTGACGAGCGCATCACCGACGAGAGACCGACGAGCTCACCACCGACAAAAGAGAACGCGAGTCGTCGGCACCTACGGCAGCAATGACACCCCAATGAATACGACTTGGACCCGACGTGAGGAACGTCAAGTCGGCGACCCGTAAGAGCCCACGTTTTGATATCGACGCAGTTAGGCCGGGGCCAGGGTGGTCAGACTTTTAAGAGCGAAGGCTAGGACTGACCTAGGGACTCATAAGGCGGAGCTAGGCTTCAGAACAGAGATAGTTCTTGGTTAATAGTGTTGCATTTAGTTAGTATTGGATTTTCCATTAAGTACGCTTTTTCGTTGTGTTATGTCTAGTTTCGCGTGCCTTTGGTTTGACTTTCGGCTTTAGTGTTGTGTGTCGCGTGTGTTCACCGTCCCTGTACATATTAAATCTTCGCTTGCTGTGCCGCCGGTCGTGTCTCTCCTCCATCGAGAGTAGCGCATGCACGCAACTCTCCACACTCCCAAGTAAAGGTGACAAGCTGGCATCCAAGAGGTTTGCTGAACACCAGCAAACACCGAGATGCACATACCCAGTGCTTCAAGTCGGCGTCAAACTGTTTCTTAGAACAGCAGTACTATACCCCATCCCGCGCATACAGTGACCTATGTCGGCGTGAAAGAGGTTTATTAAAGAGTGGCACGTATGTACTATGTACCATGTTGGTCCGATGGTTGGTTTCAAACTCTTTTACGTCATAAAAGCTGCCTGATGTGCTACCTCTTCCACCACTGTTTACCCATTGACCCAGGTAGGTGGGAACATACATACATACATACAAACATGCATACATACATACATACATACATACATGCATACATACATGCATACATACATGCATACATACATACATACATACATACATACATACATACATACATACATACATACATACATACATACATACATACATACATACATACATACATACATACATACATACATAGGCCGAAAACCATAAACGGCCGAAAACCACTGTTTAGCAATTTTTGTGTTATCCCTGATTCACACACATGCTGCAAAATCTTCTTGCATATCACCATTAACATTCGCCACATTTCCTCAGAATATATGAGTTTTGTACGAGATCCAGTCTTTTTTGAAGAAAACTCAAAACTAGCATAAAATGCTTTTGAACGCTTTTACTCGTCGCTTTAGCAGAATCGCTTCGAAAGCATGGGCTGCGCACTGCTGCGCGAATCCCGTGGGCCAGCTGTGCGCTACTGCGCATGCGCCGTGACGTCTTCCCGGCGCGTCAGCGCTAGCCGCCCGTACAATGTGCAATGCTTTCGCTCCACTTCCCCCACGACTTCGCCACCAGACGTAGACATGGGGCGACCAAAGAAGGTTTGCATTGCTGAGGAAGAAGCCACTTACCAAGAATCGCGGCGCGCTGCTGAGCGAGACTGCCAGCGTCGACGTCGATTGGAGCCAGCACGGTTAGCCGAAGAAGTCGCTGCAAAACTGCGACGGCGAGCCGGAGACCCCGAGTACGTGCAGCGAGAGAATGTTAGGGAACGGGAAAGAAAGCGTCGGCTCCAAAAAGATCCCGACGTGAGAGAAGCCGAGAACGAACGATACCGATCAGCTCCCCTGTGTCTTTAGCCTTGCAGCACTAGTGCAAGCTACCCCGAATTTTCTTAGATGGGCCCCAGGCAATCAGGAAGGAAGAGTAGGTATTGAATGTAGCGAGAGTCTGGCGGAGCGCCGACGAACAGAGCTGATGATGTCTGTCTTGCAATTCGAGGAGGTGGATAGCAGATCTGCATCTGCCTAATACTTCAGCTGCACCAGAAGCTGTGAAACTGCCAGCAGTGGAATGGTTGGCCCAAAAAGAAGATAGTAAAGCAACCAGAGACTGGAAAGAACAGCTGTGCGCAGCTGGAACGAGACACGGCGTGTGCAGTGGCTTTTTGCTTCATGGATGACGTCACTGTGGAACAGCGACCCAGGAGCGGAAAGCATTGGACCGACGAATATTAAAAGAAGCAGCGACCAATGCATGACTGCAGTCCGGCGGAGCGCCGACGGACGGCGCTTATGATCTCTGCCTTGCCATTCTAGGTAAGGGTAACAGCTTGATCAGATCTTTGTTCTGGGCGCTTCGCTGGACTACACTCTGCTAAGCCGAAATGGGTCATAAAGATGTATGTCATGCATGCATGAAGGCTCTTACGTCCGATAACGTCACATGCCTGGTTTGTCAAAACCCGTATTAAACTGGACAATGCTCGAATGTAACAAACACAGCCTTGAAGAAGATGTCAAAGCAAGACATGGAATGCTGAACGTGTCCAACCTTCACGTCTGGCAACAGCAGGAGAACGGAACCAAAAGTGGGCAGCCTAACTGATAATAGGGGGTAGATCTGACAGGAGAGCCTTCAATCAGAGACGTGTTGACCTGCATAAGGACTCTCATAGATAAGGTTACAATGTGCTAACACGTTTGGTAAAACTAGAAAAGACATCGGCAATTCAAACAGCCAAGCACGATGATGTACTCTTAAAACTGGAAGAACAGGGCAAGAAAATGGAGACGATGGAAACTTCTTTGGAACGCATGTCTGTACAGTACGACAGCGTGCTACAGCTTCTACGGAACAATAAGGAGGAAATAGACGATATGAAGCAAAAGTTTGCAACATCAGAAATGACCTTCTCGGAGGAAAAAGTCTGAAGTAGCTCACCTGAGGTTGTCGGTTCAGCGCCTGGAAGACTATTGCCGCAGGCGAAACAAAGAAATTCACGCAATTACAATGAAGAAGAATGAAAACCGAAGCGAGGAGTTGCGGTCACTGGCGTGAAGGCTCGGCCTGGCGGAACCGGCGCCGGAAGAGGTTGAAAACATACACAGAATGAAAGCAAAAGAGGGCAATGTCCCACCGATACTGGCTAAATTCGCGAGTACGCAGATGAAAGACGCATGGGTTAGTAAGAGGAGATCACTGAGAGATGAAAATATTTTCATTAATGCGAACATGACTGGCCACTCGAGAACTTTTTGTGGCTAGCGAAGAAGAGAGCAAGACAAACGTCCTAGAAATATGTGTCGGTGAGGAATGGAAAAATATATATCAGAAAGCATGAAGGAGCCAGCATGATCAGAGTTAATTCGAAGGAGAACTTAGAACTTATAACCTGAGCCAAGAATTTAATACTGTTGATGATTGGATAACAAGCAGACAAGATATTATTAGGGAACAAAAGAAAAGTACTTCCATCGACCTATTACATGTGAACATTAGAAGCATTCAAAGTGCTCTTAAGGGTTCGCAGTTCTGCACTAGACTGGTCTGGGTGAACTGGGCTTTCAGGCTTTTCGCTCTTTCGGGATTGCGGGACCACACCGCTGTCCTGGGAGAGAGTTCACCCGCTCGCACGGAGTTACACCCTCTCTGTCTCTGTGGTCTTTGGAGGGCAGGTATGGTTGAAGTGCACTGAAAATTGTTTTGATATGTTCTTTAGCAACGGAATATGCTTCTATCAGATATGTGCGTGGGAGTATTCTTGTTTTCCTTTTGCTTATATGTTTGCTCTTGTTGCTTTAGTTTGATGGCATTGAATGTCATTCGCGTTTTTGATTTGGCTTGTTTCACTGGTTGTATATTTTGGTAAGATTGGTAGGGCAAAGCCTACGCTGTATTTAGCATATCTAAGCGGCATAAATATGTATGGACTGCCCTGTCCGCATACGAGCAAGCATGCTTAAGCGGACAGGTAAATACTGTGATGTGCAATGTGATATGATAATAAACTTACTTACTTACCAGCAAGGGGCAGAATTAAAGCACAAGGAGTTAAGACACACAAAGGATAAGAATAGAGACGGTGAAATGTAATACATAAATATTCTGTATTTATGTAACAAATTTTACAGTCTCTATTGGGTGGTCACAAGCAGGGAAAATGGTTTGAAGTTCAAACACAGCTGACTGACGAAGCTATTAGTGTGCACACCTTGACCGAGGCGCATCTACGAGATTTGGAGACGCTGCTTGTTATTGTCAACTTTGTATGCCAGGGGAGCAACAGAAGGACTGGGTCAAGGAAAGGCGGAGACGTATGCATGCTAATTAGGCGAGGTATGAAGTGGCGAAGGGTAAAAACGATATATAAGGAGTATTTATGAGTTAGTGGCACATGGGAAGGCAAGAAGACGTGGCTTGAAGTGGCCTGCCTATGGACAGGTAGTGATTAGAGCACTGCACGGGCCGATTTTTGCAGCCCGGGGCCGGCCCGGGCCCGTTTTTAATGGGGCGGCCCGCCCGAGCTCAATCAAAACTTTTATGGCGAGACCCGGGCCCAATAATCTACGTTACCCGCCCGGCCCGGCCCGCCACCCCTTTACTTTAGGCCCGAGCCCGGCCCGAGCCCGGCTTGAAACCGGCCCGAGCCCGGCTTGAAACCGGCCCGAGCCCGGCTTGAAACCGGCCCAAATCCGGCCCGAGACCGAAAAATACATGTTTCCCGAGAATAACTCGCTGTGCGTTACATGCGCACCACGATCGAGAAAGCCCTAGCCCGGCCCGGGCGCGCGTCAAAAAACGCGAGCCCGGCCCGGGCCCGGGTCAAAAAGCACACGCCGTCCCCGAGCACGGCCCGAGCCCGTGAAAAAACTGCTCTACCCGGCCCGGCCCGGCCCCGGGCCGGGCCGGGCGCGGACTTTCGGGTAAGCCCGAGCCCGTGCAATGCTCTAGTAGTGATAGTAGAGATAAAATAAAGAAATGATTGATTACATGAGAAGCGATAATAATAAGTTGAAGAAATCGGACCAGATGATATTAGCAGGAAATATGAATGCGCATAGGGAGGATTTTACACAGATTTCTGGTTGCAGCGGTTCACTATTACTGGATCTGTGCGATGGACATAACTTTATAGTACTTATTAGGGAGAATAAGTATCATGGACAGGTAACGTGGCAATGCGGGAATAGGCTGTCACTATCGATTACGCCTTCTACGAACGACTAGAGCCAATTATGATAGATGGCCTGGGTAGCGGTCATGAACATTTAGCCTTAAACTTTGGGAGAGATCCAACGCAAAACATGATACAATAGCATCAGAATTTCTCAAAAATGAATGAAAAGCAAACAACAGAGATCGAAAAAAATAACATAGAGAAGAAAATGAAGGCGTTTCCTGCAACATTCTGGTAGTATAAAGAACTGTTAGAGGTTATGCAGCAAGAAATAAGGCAGACAGGGTAAAAAATTGGTGGATTGGAAAGAGGAAACCATATAAGTGGGGGAACAAGGAAATAAGTCAAGCTATAGAAGAGCGTAAGGAGGCGTCTAGGAGTCATCGAGAAGCGAAAAAGCTGGGATTACACCAAGAGGTGCTCCTTAGATGGAACAAATACCGAGAACTGAAAAGGGTGACGAGTGAGCGCGTGCAAGAAAAAATTAAACGCGCAAGTTAAAGTCGGGGGCATAACATTCGCAAAACAGACAAAGGCGCACAAATAAGATTCTGGAATGGTGTAAAAGCACTCAGAGCTCCAACTAAAAATTCATAGACGGTTATAAGGGATGAAGACGATAAAGTCTTCGAAGGAGACGATGTGCTGCGGTACATCACAGGCGTTATTATGGATAACTTTGGCACAAAAGAAAGCGTAGTTTACACTGCCACCAATCCAGCATCAGCCGAGAAACCTCAGAGATCAAAAGTGAGCATAGACACCCTTTAATGTAAAAAAGCAGAAATGTGCCTAATAACACGTTCGCAGGTCACGATGAAATCCCAATACACCTAATCAAGACGTTAGGTCCAAAGAGCAATGCGCTGCTGACTAATTCCATAGAGCAAGTGATCAAAATGATAAAAATTCCGGTTGGATGACGTGAAATCAAGATGTACCTCATCCACAAAGGCAAAGGTGTTATGGATAGGGCGACCTCGTACAGGCTAGTCACAGTAACGTCGGTGATATTTAGAATGACAAGACAAGGCATAAAATTACTGTCGAAGTGGGTGGAGAAAATGGAAGTACTGGGACGACTACAGAATGGCTTCTGTCCAGGCAGACACTTAGAGAATAATGTGTTTGTACTAACTCAGTGCAACCAAGTTTCAGTCACTCAGAGTAGTGCTTTATGAATAGTATTTCTAGATATTGGCGTGTCAATTGAGTGCATTTGCGCCTGATGTGCGGTTACAGTTGGCTTGAGCTTTATTTTGCGCGCCGCGGAGGATTCGGTTAAGAGATACGAAGATGACGAAGAAGACGCGCTGCTCAATCGGAGCTGTTCTGCTGTGTGGGCAGCTGTTGCTTGTTGTCTTATTAACCGTGACAAATTGGTGGAGGTGCTGGGCAACACCCTACGCACTAATTTGACCTCCCGACGTTTCAAGTCCCTACCACCATTTCCACGAATCAGGATGGAAACCGGGCACGTCTCACCAGCCGCCGCTTGCAAGGACTACCTCCTGAATGCGGCCCATTGGGCCCAGTGGGAATGTCCGCCACAGATGCAAGTGCAAGTCAGACGCAGGAGAGCAACACGGTCTAATAAATTTCTACCCCCCCCCCCCCCCCCCCTGAGTATCGTCTACGAAGCGCGCGTTCCGAATCCATTATATGGCGACGTGGAGGATTGGCTTGAACACTTCGACCGAGTAGCAACAGTCAATGAATGGGATGACTCTAGGATACTGGCGCTACGTGTACTTTGCCCTTGAAGACAATGCACGCCATTGGTTTGAGATTCATGAGGGCTCAATTACTAGCAGGCAAGAATTCCGACGACAGCTCCACCAGACATACGTACAGCAGCCCCAAAAGGATAGAAAAGGTTGAGCAGGCTCAGCAGAGTTGGTTTAGAAGTCAAATGAATGCGTGGACATGTTTGCCGAGGACATGTCGCGCTTGTTCCCACGTGCTGATCCAGGTATGGCCTAGACAAAGAAAGTTCGTGTCTTAATGCGAGGGCTGAAAGAACCACTCTTTGCTGTACTGATGTGCAATCCTCCAGCTATCTTCGCTGAGTTCATAGTTCATATTCATAACTAAAAGCACCGTCGCCGCCGTGTCATGTTTCACCAGTGGACATGATTTAGCAGCACTGCGAGAGCTTGTGCGAATCGTTGTGCGTGGATAACTTGAGGAAGTTCGCAAAACTGCTTGTCAGCCGACCGTTACTGTGCTTGGTGACAACATTCCTGAAGGAAATCAGGACCGTGAGCCAACCATTGGGACCAACGCGAGCAAAAGAACCAGTCCTGGTATATGCCGAAGCCTTGCGGAGTCCTCTACCTTCTACAGGACAACGTTTGCCTTCCTCCGTTTCAGCTCTACCACATCAATTTACCGCTACATATGCAAACACGAAAAAGTACGTAGGCCCGCGAGAGATCACACGGAAATCAAACGTGTGGCGCACCTCAGATAATTGTCCACTTTGCTACCGCTGCAGCGAAGCTGACCATGTGTATCGCAGTGCTATTATCGGAAGATGGGCCTTCAGGGATCTCACCCTAACGCTCGTCGACCAAGCAATGGTGAGCGCCCACGCGAGATTGAGCAGTACCTGGCCTCTCAACAGCCGTGTTATCCCGCACAAAGACGTTATTCCACGTTCTCTGAAGCTCGCAGCAGGTCCCCAAGTCCTGTCCACGTCAGGAAAACTCAGGACAGTGATCTGATGATCCTGACAAACATCATCCGGCACTACAAGTTAACGACAACGATTTATCTGCCACGTGATCTTGTGATAACAATGCAGGACCCTACCCATCGACAGTTACCAGGTCACCGCCCTCGTTGATACCGGCGCCGACTACTGCGTTATCAGTGGTGCATTGGTGGACACTTTCCAAAAGGTGACGACCACATGGAATGGTTCCCAACACCGTACTGTGGGTGGTCACCTCATGGCGCCGGTTGGAAGGTGCACTGCCCGAGTGCATATCTGCGGCTCTGCCTTCATTGGATCTTTCGTCGTGCTGCGGGAATGCTCAGGCAGCTGATTTAGGAATGGAGTTTCATAACGAATATGGGACCATTATAAATCTTTGAGAGCCGCCGGTAACATTTTCACGTGACGCAAGCTCACACGAATGCAAATCGCACAAGATAGCGTTGCGTGTGTCTGATAATTCCGTAACCGTTCCGCCTCGTTCCAGTGTACTGGTTAGCGTAGTGACCGACCAGGATCGAGCTGTCGTTGGAGTTGTAGAAACCGATATATCCATCCTCTTTTCTCGTAAAGTATATGCATCGCCCGCCGGCCTGCCGGCCTGCTTAAATCCTAATTATGAACTTTAGTCGCCGACACAAGCACTTCACGAGGCACGCTGTTATCGCTTACTTCGAAGAAATCGGCGACGCGAGAACCAGCCTATCACTTGCAGAACTTTCCTCCGTCCCACACGACGACAAGCAATCTACAATTCAACTCGATGTGAATTCCGAACTATCGGCTCAACAGCAAGATAGTCATCGCTCTCTTTTGCATTCCTTTAGCGACTGCTTTGCCACGACGTCAAAAATCAAGCAGACACCCGTTGCGAAGCACAGAATTATAACTGAACCAGCGGAAAGAACCATCCGACAGCATGCCTACCTTGTGTCTCGAAGAGAACAAGACGCCATTCGTGAACTAGTCAAACAAATGCTTGCTGACGACATCATTCAGTCATCTACGAGCCAGTGGGCGTCACCAGTGGTGCTAGTTAAAAATAAAGAGAGTGCACTGCGTTTCTGCGCTCATTATTGCTAACTGAACGACGTCACAAAGAAAGACGTCTATCCGATTCCTTGCCTCGATGACTGGCTGGACTGACTTCGACACTGCAGATATTTTTCATCTATGGATCTGCTTAGTGCTTATTGGGAAATCGAGGTCGATTTGTCATAACAATATGCCGGCACTGAAGTGCACATAGACACCAGCTATGTCGGTCTCGAAGGAGTCCTTGTGCAGCTGCAAGAAGGTATCGAAATAGGGATCGCCTACGCTATTTGTACCTTGTCATTGGCCGAATCGAACTACTGACTACAGAAAAGGAATGACTGGCTGTTGTGTGGGCCATAGCCAAGTTCCGACCACATTTGTACGGACGACCTTTCAAAGTATTCAGTGACCACTATTCGTTGTGTTGGCTGGCTGGTCTCAAAGACCCCTCAGGCCACCTCGCAAGACGGAGACTACGCCTTCAGGCGTTTTACGTTACGGTTGTCTATAAGTCAAGACGCAAGCACGCAGATGTCGACTGTCTGTAGCACGCTCCTGTAGCAAGACTCCTCCTTAACTAACTGACGACGACAGTTTCCCCTGCGCCATCATAGCGTCTGACTTCGCTCAGCAACAGCGTGATGACCTGGAGCTTCGCCCGCTCATCGACTATCTTGAGGGCCAACTTACGCAGCCACCACGGGTTTTCTAACGCACAATTTCGTCGTTTTCTCCCCCGCAACAACGCCTTGTGCAAGCAAAGCTTTGACTCCAGCTCTCAAACTGATCTTCTGGTGGTTCCATCTGCGATGCGAGAAGATATCCTGCTTGCTTGTTACTACGAACCGTCTTCTGGAATTTTGGGGTGCGCGCTCACTCTCCTACGTATCCGCCGCAAGTACTACGGGCAAAAACTGTCCCCTACCGTTAAGCACTACGTTAAGACATGCCGAGATTGCCAACGGCGCAAGACACCGCCCATAAAACCAGTTAGCTTGTTCACAACCCTTTCATCAAGTCGGAATGGACTTGTTTGGACCATTTCCTAAATATTCGGCTGGCAACTGATGAATGCGACAGATTAGCTCACTCATTACTGTGAAACAAGGCCACTTCAACGAGGTAGTGCTAATAACGTCGCCAACTTCTTCATTCATGCTATCGCCCTCCGCCATGGTGAACCAGCAATGGTTATTACCGACAGAGGGACTGCTTTCACAGCCCAACTCCTGGAAGAAGTGATGAACCTCAGCTGTACTGTTCATTGTCGTGCGTCTGCTTATCATCCACAGACGGACGGCCTAACCGAACGGCTCAACATGACCAACGCTGTTATGCTTTCAATGTATGTCGACGTGGATCACAGGAATTGGGGACAGCGTTCTTCCTTTCGTAACCTTGGCCTCTAATACCGCCGTTCAAGAAGCCACAGGATTTGCTCCTTTCCGCTTGCTTCACGACCGCGTGGCTACCACAATGTTAGGCGTAATGCTGCTACCCGACGCCTTCGCATCTATCATAGTGAATGCTGCCCAATATGCTCAGCATGCAGAGTAAGCTTGTCAGCTAGCTCGCCTGCACATTCACTCTCAGCAACACAACGATAGTCACAAGTGACAACCTCCGCCACAGAGCAATTATCTACCGTTCCGGAGACAAAGTGTGGATTTGGAGTCCTATCCGTCAACGTGGGAGCAACTTCTCCGTCATTATTACGGGCCTTACCGGTTTCTTCAACACCTCAATGACGTCAACTACAAAGTTGTGCCGGAGAGCACCTCGTGATGCCCCCACCATACACCACAACCGAACATCGTCCAAGTGGCTAGGAGGAAGCCATATTACGCACGCTGATCACCTTCTCCAACTTCCCTTACTTCGAAAGCATCGGTTCGAGGCTTTCGAATAAAGGGGGGGGAGAATATTATTGACTCGTGAATGTAGTACATTTCCGTGTGTTGTGCGGTTACCGTTTGCTTGATCTTTAGTTTCATCGGGGCGCAGGATTCCGCGAAAGGAGCGGAAGACGACAAAACAGACGCGCTGCTCAATCGGAGCTGTTCTGCTGTGGGGCCGGCTGTTGTTCGTCGTGTTATTACCCTGACAATGTTAAGGGAGCCTACGACAACGTAAACAGGGAATTGCTATGGGGTATTCTCAAGCACGAAGGCATAGATGATGATTTCTGGGAACTGCTTATATATATATATAGAGAGAGAGAGCGAGAGAGCGAGAGAGAGAGAGAGACCACCGAGTACAAACTGGAGGGGAAGGTTGTAAATGTAATGAAGAGGTGGAAGTTCAATATGACTGAAGCAAGGATGCCCTCTTTCTCCATAGTTTTTCACGATTTATGTTACGTACATAGAAAGACCACTGGAAAACGGTGAATTATGGTTTGATTTATCCGATATGCGCGATGCACAAATGATGAAACTGAAGGTCACCTAACTGAGGTGGGCACTCACCTTTATCTAAAGTTTGGCTACAATCCACCATTGTCAATGGACACCATACTCCGTCCTCACGCAGACTCATCCACTGCCTATGCTCGTGATGCTCTTGCCCTGGTGGAAATCGCCCGCCAGGTTGTCCGTGATCGCTTGTCAGCTTCACAGGATAATCAAAGGTGTCTTTATGATGGCCGACCACAGGATGTTCACTTTCCTCCTGGAACGCTATTCTTTCTGCGGTTAGCGTCACGTCGCGTTTGTTCGATGCAAAAAACTCCTCTGGCGTTATTTTGACCGCTACCGCATCATACGCAACGTCACTAACGTGACCTATGAGATCTCTCCGCTAAATCCAAAGTCACCGGCTGCCACAATCAATCACAAGTGACAAAGTCCATGTCTCGCACTTTGAACCCTACATCTCTCAGCGCGAGCCTTATTTGCGCCGGGGCCGTGCTTTTTCCGTCGGCAGGTGATATCACGGGTGGTGATGCTGCGTGCACACGCTAGCCCTGCCCTTGCTGCCGTGTTGTACGGCTTGCCTTGTAGATGTATTCTATGTATATATTTTCTCCCAGTAACAACATTTTTTAAAAATATTTTGCAATAGCAAACTATTGTCAATGTTCTCGAAAGTCTTTGAGAGATTAAACGAAAACTATGCCTAGGACGCCTGCATGAGTCAGAAATGGTGTTTAATTACCTAAACGATGGTGCGCTATCAAGCTTAATTCACGTAAATTTCATTTCCATAGCAATTATAAGGACACTCTTGGCGCATTTCTGCCGTCGGCGTCGCCGTCGCCGTGAGGTTCCGTATAAAGTCCACGGCTGATTTGTGTGAAAGAAAACGTGCGAGGGTGCCCCATTGAAAAATCCATGGGCTCCATAACTCCGATACGCAATAATCCCATGTGAAACGTATGGGATTCTATAGAAAAAAATATCACAGCATATCCACGGGGTGAATGATGATGAGTGGGCGAAGCTCTGGAGGGAATCATCGGATCTCCAGCTTAAGGGGACGCTAGCACAAACGCGTTAGAAACGTGCAGTACTCTCTAGTAAGGGGGAGTGAACTTGACTTGCCAAGGGGGACTTGAACTTGACTTGCCACCGCCTTGGGCAGCGCGTTCGAAACGCGTTGAAGGTAAGGCGGAGAGGCCACAGCGTCTTACACCAGCTTCTTACACGGGCCGTAACGCGCTAGCACAAACGCGCTAGAAACGCGCTAGAAACGCGGCCTTTCGTTAATGTTGGGTATTTATTGCCATCGTGGTGCGTGTGTCTATGTGCGCTTCGTGGCGTAGTGGGCTAACGCCGCGCGCTCGGAAGCGAGGGGTCCCTGGTTCGATTCCGCGCTACGGACACAACTTCGGAATTTTTTTCTCATTTTTCTCAGACTGGTTACACACTACTACTACGACGACGGGGACGGAACGGGTGCCGCTATGGAGCTTCGCTCCTAAAAAACGTTTTCCTTATATGCCATCTGATGTTATTGAATATAGGAGTTATACTGAATGCGTGGCCTTTTCAGTAGGGTGATCGGGTGATCGCGGCTGACTCTCGTGCACGCAAGGGCGGGAAGCGGGAAGGAAGCTCTTCGTATTCCAGTGGCGCGCCACGCTCCGGACGGAGGGCAGGAAGCGGGGAGGGGTGGGGACGCATGTTACTCCGCGCCGCCAGAGCTACCGCGTGTGCCCGCCGGGTCTCAAGGCTCCGCAAAGCTGTGGGGGAAGGGAGGAAGGGGGAAGGCCGCGTACTACGCCGCCAGCTCCCATCCGGGCGGCTGCCCTTTGAAAGCCATCTGCAGCGGGGGCAGAGTCCTTCCTCCCTGTTCTGTATTTTCGCGGCTTAGTCCGCGTTGATGCAAGCGGCGGGAAAAAGGTCAATCGCTTGCTACTGCTGCCGCGCTTATTAACTACAGCGTTTCGACAGCGAGCTTCTGCCGTCATCGAGTGAGATGCGTTCATATTTGCTTGTGCGCACGTGACACCATGCATAGTGTGCCTGTGTTTACAAGTGTAGACGGCCAATAATACTACTATCCTTACTTAGTATAGCTATCCACTAATTTTCTATCGCAATAGATGCTTTGCCTTTCGGGCAAAACTGCAACTTTTTTTGAGAAAACATGAATTCTTTAATATAACAAAACTTCTCGTCCTGAAGTGAGCTGCACAACACATGATACAACTGCATTTATTTATTTCTTAGAGAGAAGCAATATATTGACTCTTGATAAAGTCCTTCAACATAGTAAGCCAGCGTCGCTTCACCTTCCTTTACAAGTCCTTTTTCCTCGTTATGGAGCACACCAACTCCCACTGCGTGTGGCGTCGCAAAAGACTCGTTTGGTTCCTTGTCGAGATATATCATGTACCCAGTGATATGCAACTTTATCCTGAATTTACAATGCTGTGAAGAAGAAAATACAAAAAGGAATCAGTCACATAAGTAGGAGCGCTTCTGCTGCATCCATCAACGACACGCCACATCTTGCGGAGTAGAGAGCTGTCGCTGCTCTGTTTGAGTTTGTTTAAGAGCTTGAAATTTGATGACGAGGCTCAGCTGTTGAGTCTCTGACTAAATCACAAGAATTTCCACAAATACTTTAATACAACGCTTAATTGTAAGGGAGAGGCATATGTAATGTACGACACTCAGTGCCTCACACTGCGCAGATCACTAGTGTACAACATGTAGGGTTAAGTGCGTATGACCTGTTGAACGTATTTCAAAATGCACTAAGAGAGAACTGCTCCTCATGATTTTTCGTCGTAAACCAGAAAATTCTGGAAAATTTCAAATATTCAACATGGAACAAACAAGACCAATCATTCAGATACGACAAACCACTGTGTTCAAATTGTTTACTAAAGTGGTTCAGCACAATACATCTGCACTCAAAAGGAGCACATGGCGCTGTAAAAATCCCTAAACAGACAAAAACGGCAGCCGTCTCTTAAGTAGCTGCTTACGTCAAACTCAATTTATTGGCATAGAAAGCCACATAGGCTTCAGTAATAGCGACTTATCATTTCGATCATAAAACACTTCGACGTACTTGAGAGGAAATATATTCAGGTGTTTGGTTCAGATGGCGATGTGCCAATACAAAATTGAAGTACACTTTGTAAATTCCAAAGTGTGTTCGCCGAAAGCCTGTGCCTATTCGACTGACTACCGCCGCATGCGCATTCGCTCATTCTTCTTCTGGCGTTGGGTATCGGGGGAATCCACATTCTTAGGGCGCTTCTCCGAACCGCTTGCCGCGGAATCATCCCCGGGCCGCTTGGGAGCCATCCGACTAACTCGACTGCTGCATCGAGACGTCTGACGAAGGAGCGTTGCCGCGCACGCCGCTGTGCCATCACGTGATTGCTGAGAGAGTGTAAGGGGGAGAGGCCGCAGCTGTGGTGGCGCAACTGTTGCCATGCGCCGCTGTGCCATCACGTGATTGCTCAGAGAGTGTGAGAAGGAGAGGCCACAGCTGGCACCGTTCCAGGGCACGGATGGACGGGCGGTTGGACGCCGCGAGTATCAGCCATTAAAGGCTTTCGCCTTAAAAGAACAACATGGAGGTAAGCGTATTAAACGACTTGTGAGTTGGCAATACTTAAAAGAAATAGCTGCACCTAAAAAAAGACTCTCGGTTACTTGATTTCGCTAATGAGTCCTAATCCGAATAAATGTTAACACGTTCTTTCTGCTAACTTCCGTACTTGCCATGTGCAGCTTCAAAACCAAGCTGGTATTCCACTTACTTCAGAAAGGTGCAATATACGGCCGGATGACTAGTTTGTAGCAGCCGATGACTCGGCTTTGCTGCTTTCCCTGAGCTATGCAACTGCTTTAAGGCTTTTATTGCGATAGCAATTATATGGACACTCCAAGCGCATTTTTGCCGCCGCCGTCGCCGGCGTAGTGATGTTCAGTATAAAGTCCAACGGCGAAAAAATCGGCGCCACGCGACGTGCGTTGTCTGTGCGAGTGAAAGCGTGCGAGGGTGAGCCGGCAACCGCAGCTTAATCTGGCGCACGCGAGAGTGGAAGGTGGCCGCAAGCGCACGGTCTTCGTTCACGCTCAAGGAGCTGGGAGGAGGCGATGGAGACAGTAGTGGGGGGGGGGGGGGGGCGGTGCGTTCTACTTACGCGGCTGCTGCTCACGGAGCTATCTTGAAAGCGATCTAGCTTCGTATGCGCTGCGCTTTCGACGTTTAGTTGGCGTTGAAGCGAGGGCCAGCGCGAAGGTCAATTTGCTCGCTGCCGCTAGCGCGCTTTCTCACTCCAGCATTTTGACGAGCTCCCGGGGTCATCGAGTCAGATGTGTTCATGTTTACCTGTGCGCGCGTAACACCGTGCTTGTATATTTAGTTAGTAAGCGAATATTCACAACTTTATACGGCCAATAAAACTACTATCCTTACCCGCCGCGGTTGCTCAGTGGCTATGGTGTTGGGCTGCTGAGCACGAGGTCGGGGGATCGAATCCCGGCCACGGCGGCCGCATTTCGATGGGGGCGAAATGCGAGAACACCCGTGTACTTAGATTTAGGTGCACGTTAAAGAACCCCAGGTGGTCCAAATTTCCGGAGTCCCCCACTACGGCGTGCCTCATAATCAGAACTGGTTTTGGCACGTAAAACCCCATAATTTAATTTTTTTAAAACTACTATCCTTACTTCGTATAGCTGTTGCAAGTCGATGCTTCACCTTTCGGGCAAAACTGCTACTTTTTTCAACCTGCGCAATATTTCAGCCTCGAATGTCAGTTCATTTTGTTTGATCATCTATCCCAACCAATTCGACGCTTTCTAGCCCAGTACATTCTTTGTAAATTTGTTGTCACTTGGCAAGGCTTGTCTGCTTGGCACCCCAACCTGGGAACCTGATTGCAGCCTGTGATAATATTTTTGGATTCATACATTATTCATTGTTGCATCAAAAAAATGCGGCAACAGTGATCTCACGGTGAATGCCGATGGTCGCGCAATCACAATTCAACTAATTTAGCGACACACCGTATACTGCCACCAGCGAAATGCGCCTTCTATGAGGTGTGTATGAAGCTGCAGGCTCCTCTGTCGTGCTTCACTCTGAACACGCAACGCAATCTAGTGGCGCCACCGCAGTGTCCGCACGTGGTGCGTGTGTGATATTCAGAAACGACTGCCTGAATATATATGATGTAATTGGGTATTGTTGTGGCGAAACTTAATGTTTCGCAAGCTTGCCAGCGCACGCTCGCTCTTGGCCGCTTCTTTGCTTCGTTATGTGCCATTGAAAGAGCTTCAAAATGTGCAAGTTGTATGGGGCTACTATATGTCGGTCAAGCTAGTCCAGGGCAAACCCGGCCCACACCACACAGCACAGCCAGACATGAGCATCTCAGCGTGAGCGCGCTCTTTAGCCCTGTCGTGATCAAGGTAAATGCTGCAATTACATGTAGATACCGCGGCCGCCACGGGGTGCCGCGCCGAATCGACTGGCTGAGCGCACTGGGGTTCGTTGAGGACAACCTCGTTTGTCGCATCATAGGCGCCAAAATCGCAAAGAGTGTCGTCTACGTGAACATCCATAATGAAATTTGAACTGCGCACCCCGGTGACGTTCAGCGTCGGAGCGCGTTGTGGGCACACCCCGCTCCGACGTAACCTTCGTAGTGCAAATCAGTGAAGAACGAACGGAAGCACCGCGAACGGTTTGTTTGATTGCGAACTCCACTTCTGCTGAACGCATTGAAGAACGCGGCAAAGTATTTCTGAAATAGTGTTATGTAACTTCAAATGCATTTCTCGACTTCGGTAAAAAAGTTGTACCGGCCCGTTTAAAGGGCTTTTTTTCTCATCGAAGAGGGCCGCATACCCAGTGGCAAAGACCCAGTGACCCAAGTTGGCGTGAAACAAGTTCATTGAAGCGCGGCACATACCGTGAAAACCGGAATATACATCGAACTTTTTTTCAAAAGACCATTGCGAAAAGTCGACCCTCGTCTTATATACCGGACATTGGCGGAAAAACTACGGAAGTCTTGCAACAATGGGCAGATGAAGTAAACAGCCGCCTTCGCCACCGCATTCAGGCTGCTTTTTTACATTTTGTTTCAAAATGAGCGGAAGCTGACGGCAATTCACCGTCGCCTTCAAGAAAAAGGCGATTGAGTACGCGGAAGCCCGCAGCAATCCGCCAGGTTACCGTGGGCTTCGTATCGTGCGACCATCGACCCACGTGTTTGTCAGCACCTTATCATCACGGCACGGTGCAGCATTTAAATAAATACTGTCACCATTGTGCAACCGGCTGAGTCGCATTTGTATAAAGGTAAGGGTGTCTTTCGGTACTTTTGCCATTGAAAAATATTTTTTTTTTCATTTTTAGAATTGGTTAGTTGGGGGGTCGACCTATATTCCGGTTCGACCTATAGTCCGGTTTTTACGATAAGCAGTGACACCTAGCTGATGACCCAGGTTGGCGTGAATGTGGTTCATTGAATAGTGGCACATACCCAGTGGCAGCTTAACATGTATACCTGTTAGTTTTGAACTCCAATAAAAACTAACCTTCGGTTAGTTTTACGTAACGTAGGTTAGGTTAGCTTAGGTGACTAAGCCCAACAAACACGAAAAAATGCCACGCGACTATTCTAGTGGACCGTTTCGCGTGCTTTTGCGGGTTTATATTTCACGCTTGGAAAAATATCTTATGTAGCACGTACAAAGCAACTGCAAAATGAATAGGGAAATTTTCCGGATGGCCTGCAATTTTCTCATTAATTTCGCTCTGACTATATTACTTAAAGATTATGGGATAATAATAACTGACAATGAAATTACGCAAAATACAAAATATAGTTCGACTTGATCCTAGCTACGGAAAAAAAAAACATTACCTCGGTTGTGTCCAGGTACTTGGCACTTGCATATTTTAAAATGTTAGCGGAAGCTATCTGTGAATGTCCTGCGCTGTGTTGAGTGATTCGCCAACGCAGCCGCTGTCAGCAATATATGAAGGAGGGGGAGGTTCTCAAAGAAATCCTTGCTTTAAAGGGCATGGGAAACAATGCTGGTGGGAAAGAGTTGGGTTGTAGATAAAAAAAAAGTCGAGTAATGATTTTTTCTGTTTATGTGAAGCAGTCTTTGTGTGTTGCATTGGCGAAGTAGCCTGAATGGTCCAAGCAAACAGCAAGGGCTCAGCCAAGAAGAGCCCGTCCTGCGTAGTCATTACTAAGTCACGCACGGCTATGCGCGTGCAGTTATTACCCCCATGAGTACGGAATAATAGTGCGCAGCGCGCCGAACACAAACAGAACACAAGCGCCCCTGAGAGACGGTTTAATAAGCTACTGCGTTAGTATTATTCATTTCAGAGCACGACATAGAAGAAGATTATATTTATAGTGAAACCTTGCTTTTATTGCGATAGCAATTATATGGACACTCAAAAGCAGATTTCTGCCGTCGGCGTCACCGTCGCCGTCGCCGTCGCCGTGAGGTTCCGTATGACGTCATTTGGAGATGAAATCGTCGCCGCGCGCCGAACGCTGTATGTGCGAGTGAAAGGGCGCGAGGGGCGCGTCTTTCACGGGGAGTGAACGCACGGCGGAGAACAAACGCGCGTTCTGCGCCGTGCTCGCTTAAGGGCTGCAGAAGTAGGCGTCTCTTTTCTCCTTTACAATCACCATATATGTAGAGCAAACGCGCCTTCTTCGGACGCGCGAGAGGCCGTGGGGGAGGGGGAGGGAAGGGAGGCGACGTTTAGCTGCGGCACCAAGTGCCTATTTATATCAGAGGCTCCAGCAACAGTCACCAACGCCGCACGCATTTTGAGCTAACGCGGGCAAAACGCCGATGGCGTCGACAACAGTTCTGCGTGTTGTTGCTACCAAAGCCGCTCACCTTACTTCGTATGACATTGCTGTGTTGCTATCGCATTCATTGCTTCGCCCTTAGGGCGAAACTGTGACATTTTTTTATTGGCATAGCAATTATATGGGCCACGGCCGCTAGGTAAAAAAAATTACACCATCTTCCCGTAGGACCCTGAGTAGTATGCGAAGTAGCCACGGGGTCGACTCAAGTTCCCATTAGTTTTCAGATCGGCCTGTCGCCGCTGCCGTTTCGTGGCAGCGGCTCGAGCAATCTTCTCCGTGGCGCTGTCCACGGCGCTGACGTTGGCGTTGACGCTGGCGCTGTCCGTGGCACTCATCGTGCGTTGTGGGAGGAAAATGAGAGGACTAAGTGAATGATGATGACATACAATCACCACAATCACCATGCTCTACATACATGGTGATTGTGAAGGAGAACAGAGACGCCTACTTCTGCAGCCCTTAAGCGAGCACGGCGCAGAACGCGCGTTTGTTCTCCGCCGTGCGTTCACTCCCCGTGAAAGAGGCGCCCCTCGCGCCCTTTCACTCGCACATACAGCGTTCGGCGCGCGGCGACGATTTCTTCTCCAAATGACGTCATACGGAACCTCACGGCGACGGCGACGGCGACGGCGACGCCGACGGCAGAAATCTGCTTTTGAGTGTCCATATAATTGCTATCGCAATAAAATGAGATAGTATCCACGAGTTCTTTTAGGAAGCCCCATAACGGCAGTTCTTGAGCAGAGTTGGTCGTGACAAAAAGAAAAGGGAGGTGTCAAGCAAGACGTGTTCTGTTAACTGCAAGGAGGAAAGGATGACGGACATTTTTAAGGTAAAATAATCGCATGACCAATTGTCGCACAAACAAATGCACAAGACTGAGACCTCCCTTCTCAAGTGGGAGAAAAAGATTATCCCTTCTCATGGCTTCCCATGATGACTGCCAAATAATACATGCAAATATTCTGTGGAATGCCTGAACATGGATGCGAGAGCAGTGCAAGACCTGCAGAACATAAAGAAGCTTAGAAGCAAGGAATATATTGCACGCCGTAGCTCTTGCGAAAATGGAGAAGTCGCGTCCCTGCCAGGTTGTCACCTTTCGACGGATTGTGGTTATCGCGGATGTCCAATGAGGCCCACTATTACGGAAGTTATCGAGAGGCACAGCAAGATATCGCAGCGAAGACTGATCCCAATGAATATTCGAGAACACAGAGGGAGTTAGAGCCCACATGCCTAGCCAAAACCCCCTACAGCAACGCTTCCAAGGGTTGCATTCGTACAAACCATATGATTGCGTTCGAGCGCCCTCGGTGAACGGAACCACCTAGAAACGCCGTACGCGCGAGCGGCACAGCGTGGCGCCTGCGGTCAAACGTTGTATCTAGTAGCACGGCCGCTGGATAAAAAAAAAAATGTCACAGTTTCGCCCTAAGGGCGAAGCAATGAATGCGATAGCAACACAGCAATGTCATACGAAGTAAGGTGAGCGGCTTTGGTAGCAACAACACGCAGAACTGTTGTCGACGCCATCGGCGTTTTGCCCGCGTTAGCTCAAAATGCGTGCGGCGTTGGTGACTGTTGCTGGAGCCTCTGATATAAATAGGCACTTGGTGCCGCAGCTAAACGTCGCCTCCCTTCCCTCCCCCTCCCCCACGGCCTCTCGCGCGTCCGAAGAAGGCGCGTTTGCTCTACATATATGGTGATTGTAAAGGAGAAAAGAGACGCCTACTTCTGCAGCCCTTAAGCGAGCACGGCGCAGAACGCGCGTTTGTTCTCCGCCGTGCGTTCACTCCCCGTGAAAGACGCGCCCCTCGCGCCCTTTCACTCGCACATACAGCGTTCGGCGCGCGGCGACGATTTCATCTCCAAATGACGTCATACGGAACCTCACGGCGACGGCGACGGCGACGGCGACGCCGACGGCGACGGCGACGCCGACGGCAGAAATCTGCTTTTGAGTGTCCATATAATTGCTATCGCAATAAAACGTGCGGCCTGCCGCGTCGGGCGCGCCTCTATGGGAGCGAACGTGACGGCCGTAGTTGCATTGTCGGCCGCTTGGCTGTGCCGAACGGCGCTAGATGAGGGGGATGGAACGCGTCAGCTTGCACGCGCGACGGCGTTCCAAGCGCGTTCCTGACGCATTTGCTATGCCGACGCCAGACAACAGTCCCCGGCGCGTGGCGCCGCGGCGGATCACACTTTTTTCGATGCACGTGGCAGGCCGCACCTTTTTTTTATCCAGCGGCCGTGCTACTAGTATAGTGCCTAGAATATACTTACTACTAGCAAATGGAGTGTTGCCACCGGGTTTATATAAGCAGCTGGCGCGGAGAGGAGGAGGAGAGAGAGAGGCGCGCATGCGCACGCTATCGCACAGGTGGCGGATGAAGACACGCAGGGAAAAGCGCGTTATCGAACAGATGGCGTGGAGAGGGGGAGAGGAGGAGAGAGGCGTTATCGCACAGCTGGCGTGGAGAGAATGAGGACAGGTGCGGACGGACGCCGACGCCGACGCCAACGACGCCGCGGGATAGGCCGCCGCTATAAGATGCTCCGCATCTAAAACGTTGCAAGGCGAGAAGGTGGTAAAGACTTCCGACGCTGCACCATAGAGAAAGAAAAAAAAGTTACTTTTTCTTTCTCTATGGCTGCACGACGAGTTTCCCGTTCTGCTCTCGTCGAAGACCTCCGAGCCCAGAGGCGCTGGCAGCAGTCACCAACGCCGTGCGCGTTCGGTGCGAACGCGGGCAAAACGGCGACGGCGTCGGCACCAGTTCTGCGCGTTTCTGTGCTGCTGCATGTCCAAGTTTATACAGCTTATAAAACTACTATCCTTACTCCGTATAGCTCTCTGCTAAGTTGCTATCGCAGATGATGCTTCGCCTTTCGGGTGAAACTGTGACATGTTTTTTCCTGACACACGACATTTGGTATTTTAAATGCGAAGCATTTCATGGCGAACATTTGCCACTTTGGCAGTATCGATCTATCTAGCCGCCTACGTCTTGGTCCTCTCATGGTCGTATCGTTAACTTGGTATTTAACGAAATGGCCATACTATGACAAGAATGTATGGCGAACCTAAATGATAGGTCATGACATGAATATCATGACATGTATATCATGTATAGGTCATGAAACAGCTGGCTACGTCTTGGTGCTCTCATAGTCGTTTCGCTAACTTGGTAGGTACCACAATTGGCATAGTATGAAAACAGTGTATGACGAACATAAATGATAGATCATGGCATGAAAGTCATGACATGCGTGTCATGTAGGTCATAAAGCAGCCGCCTAAAATGACAATGACCCATCAAAAAACATTAACACTCAAAAACCTCTCAAAGGGATTCGGGTGTGGGTACTAAGTGAAGGCAACACTAAAGGATGATGTTAGAAGTCATATTCATGATCATGAGTCAGCGAAAATTACAATGACTCCGCAAAAAAAGAATAACACTCAAAACTGCTCTAATGGGTTCTGACGTGGGTACTAAGTGAAGGAAACACTAAAGGATAAGGTATAAGTTATAGTCACGAGCATTACTCAGCAAAAATGACATAAGTCAGCGAAGAAAAAAGTTAACACTCGAAAACCACTCAAATGAGTTCTGACGTGGGTAATAAGTCAAGGAAACACTAAAGGATAGTCATAGAAGTCATAGCCTTAAGCATGACTCAGCAAAAATGACATTGGCTCAGCGAAAAGAGATTAACGCTCAAAAACCACTCAAATGGGTTCTGCCGTGGGTACTAAGTGAAGGAGACACTAAAGGATAATGGTAAAAGTCATGAGCATGAGTTAGCGAAAATGACGATGACTCAGCGAAAAGAGAATAACGCTCAAGAACCAATGAAATTAGTTCGGATGTGGTACTAAGTGAAGGAAAAGACTAAAGGTTGATGGTCTAAGTCATAGTCATGAGCATGACAAAGGCTTTCGCCTTAAGGTCTGTTAGGTGTAGCTAAAGGCACTCCTGAGGACTCATGACATGAATGTCATCACATGCGTGTCATGAAAGTCATGAAAGAGTCGCCTACATCTTGGTGCTCTCATGATCGTTTCGTTAACTTGCTCTCTAACGTGCTCTCATGATCGTTTCGTGTCGAGATATATCATGTACCCAGTGATATGCAACTTTATCCTGAATTTACAATGCTGTGAAGAAGAAAATACAAAAAGGAATCAGTCACGTAAGTAGGAGCGCTTCTGCTGCATCCATCAACGACACGCCACATCTTGCGGAGTAGAGAGCTGTCGCTGCTCTAAAAAACCCAATATAAGATAAATGTTTGAGTTTGTTTAAGAGCTTGAAATTTGATGACGAGGCTCAGCTGTTGAGTCTCTGACTAAATCACAAGAATTTCCACAAATACTTTAATACAACGCTTAATTGTAAGGGAGAGGCATATGTAATGTACGACACTCAGTGCCTCACACTGCGCAGATCACTAGTGTACAACATGTAGGGTTAAGTGCGTATGACCTGTTGAACGTATTTCAAAATGCACTAAGAGAGAACTGCTCCTCATGATTTTTCGTCGTAAACCAGAAAATTCTGGAAAATTTCAAATATTCAACATGGAACAAACAAGACCAATCATTCAGATACGACAAACCACTGTGTTCAAATTGTTTACTAAAGTGGTTCAGCACAATACATCTGCACTCAAAAGGAGCACATGGCGCTGTAAAAATCCCTAAACAGACAAAAACGGCAGCCGTCTCTTAAGTAGCTGCTTACGTCAAACTCAATTTATTGGCATAGAAAGCCACATAGGCTTCAGTAATAGCGACTTATCATTTCGATCATAAAACACTTCGACGTACTTGAGAGGAAATATATTCAGGTGTTTGGTTCAGATGGCGATGTGCCAATACAAAATTGAAAGACACTTTGTAAATTCCAAAGTGTGTTCGCCGAAAGCCTGTGCCTATTCGACTGACTACCGCCGCATGCGCATTCGCTCATTCCTCTTCTGGCGTTTGGTATCGGGGGAATCCACATTCTTAGGGCGCTTCTCCGAACCGCTTGCCGCGGAATCATCCCCGGGCCGCTTGGGAGCCATCCGACTAACTCGACTGCTGCATCGAGACGTCTGACGAAGGAGCGTTGCCGCGCGCGCCGCTGTGCCAGCTGAGAACGTGATTGCTGAGAGAGTGTAAGGGGGAGAGGCCGCAGCTGTGGTGGCGCAACTGTTGCCATGCGCCGCTGTGCCATCACGTGATTGCTCAGAGAGTGTGAGAAGGAGAGGCCACAGCTGGCACCGTTGCGGGGCACGGATGGACGGGCGGTTGGACGCCGCGAGTATAAGCCATTAAAGGCTTTCGCCTTAAAAGAACAACATGGAGGTAAGCGTATTAAACGACTTGTGAGTTGGCAATACTTAAAAGAAGTAGCTGCACCTAAAAAAAGACTCTCGGTTACTTGATTTCGCTAATGAGTCCTAATCCGAATAAATGTTGACACGTTCTTTCTGCTAACTTCCGTACATGCCATGTGCAGCTTCAAAACCATGCTGGTATTCCACTTACTTCAGAAAGGTGCAATATACGGCCGGATGACTAGTTTGTAGCAGCCGATGACTCGGCTTTGCTGCTTTCCCTGAGCTATGCAACTGCTTTAAGGCTTTTATTGCGATAGCAATTATATGGACACTCCAAGCGCATTTTTGCCGCCGCCGTCGCTGGCGTAGTGATGTTCCGTATAAAGTCCAACGGCGAAAAAATCGGCGCCACGCGACGTGCGTTGTCTGTGCGAGTGAAAGCGTGCGAGGGTGCGTTCTACTTACGCGGCTGCTGCTCACGGAGCTATCTTGAAAGCGATCTAGCTTCGTATGCGCTGCGCTTTCGACGTTTAGTTGGCGTTGAAGCGAGGGCCAGCGCGAAGGTCAATTTGCTCGCTGCCGCTAGCGCGCTTTCTCACTCCAGAATTTTGACGAGCTCCCGGGGTCATCGAGTGAGATGTGTTCATGTTAACCTGTGCGCGCGTAACACCGTGCTTGTATATTTAGTTAGTAAGCGAATATTTACAACTTTATACGGCCAATAAAACTACTATCCTTACCCGCCGCGGTTGCTCAGTGGCTATGGTGTTGGGCTGCTGAGCACGAGGTCGGGGGATCGAATCCCGGCCACGGCGGCCGCATTTCGATGGGGGCGAAATGCGAAAACACCCGTGTACTTAGATTTAGGTGCACGTTAAAGAACCCCAGGTGATCCAAATTTCCGGAGTCCCCCACTACGGCGTGCCTCATAATCAGAACTGGTTTTGGCACGTAAAACCCCATAATTAATTTTTTTTAAACTACTATCCTTACTTCGTATAGCTGTTGCAAGTCGATGCTTCACCTTTCGGGCAAAACTGCTACTTTTTTCAACCTGCGCAATATTTCAGCCTCGAATGTTAGTTCATTTTGTTTGATCATCTACCCCAACCAATTCGACGCTTTCTAGCCCAGTACATTCTTTGTAAATTTGTTGTCACTTGGCAAGGCTTGTCTGCTTGGTACCCCAACCTGGGAACCTGATTGCAGCCTGTGATAATATTTTTGGATTCATACATTATTCATTATTGCATCAAAAAAATTGCGGCAACAGTGATCTCACGGTGAATGCCGATAGTCGCGCAATCACAATTCAACTAATTTAGCGACACACCGTATACTGCCACCAGCGAAACGCGCCTTCTATGAGGTGTGTATGAAGCTGCAGGCTCCTCTGTCGTGCTTCACTCTGAACACGCAACGCAATCTAGTGGCGCCACCGCAGTGTCCGCACGTGGTGCGTGTGTGATATTCAGAAACGACTGCCTGAATATATATGATGTAATTGGGTATTGTTGTGGCGAAACTTAATGTTTCGCAAGCTTGCCAGCGCACGCTCGCTCTTGGCCGCTTCTTTGCTTCGTTATGTGCCATTGAAAGAGCTTCAAAATGTGCAAGTTGTATGGGGCTACTATATGTCGGTCAAGCTAGTCCAGGGCAAACCCGGCCCACACCACACAGCACAGCCAGACATGAGCATCTCAGCGTGAGCGCGCTCTTTAGCCCTGTCGTGATCAAGGTAAATGCTGCAATTACATGTAGATACCGCGGCCGCCGCGGGGTGCCGCGGCGAATCCACTGGCTGAGCGCACTGGGGCTCGTTGAGGACAACCTCGTTTGTCGCATCGTAGGCACCAAAATCGCAAACAGTGTCGTCTACGTGAACATCCATAATGAAATTTGAACTGCACACCCCGGTGACGTTCATCGTCGGAGCGCGTTGTGGGCACACCCCGCTCCGACGTAACCTTCGTAGTGCAAATCAGTGAAGAACGAACGGAAGCACCGCGAACGGTTTGTTTGATTGCGAACTCCACTTCTGCTGAACGCATTGAAGAACGCGGCAAAGTATTTCTGAAATAGTCTTATGTAACTTCAAATGCATTTCTCGACTTCGGTAAAATGTTGTACCGGCCCGTTTAAAGGGCTTTATTTTCTCATCGAAGAGGGCCGCATACCCAGTGGCAAAGACCCAGTGACCCAAGTTGGCGTGAAACAAGTTCATTGAAGCGCGGCACATACCGTGAAAACCGGAATATACATCGAACTTTTTTTCAAAAGACCATTGCGAAAAGTCGACCCTCGTCTTATATACCGGACATTGGCGGAAAAACTACGGAAGTCTTGCAACAATGGGCAGATGAAGTAAACAGCCACCTTCGCCACCGCATTCAGGCTGCTTTTTTACATTTTGTTTCAAATTGAGCGGAAGCCGACGGCAATTCACCGTCGCCTTCAAGAAAAAGGCGATTGAGTACGCGGAAGCCCGCGGCAATCCGCCAGGTTACCGTGGGCTTCGTATCGTGCGACCATCGACCCACGTGTTTGTCAGCACCTTATCATCACGGCACGGAGCAGCATTTAAATAAATACTGTCACCATTGTGCAACCGGCTGAGTCGCATTTGTATAAAGGTAAGGGTGTCTTGCGGTACTTTTGCCATTGAAAAAATATTTTTTTTTTTATTTTTAGAATTGGTTAGTTGGGGGGTCGACCTATATTCCGGTTCGACCTATAGTCCGGTTTTTACGGTAAGCAGTGACACCTAGCTGATGACCCAGGTTGGCGTGAATGTGGTTCATTGAATAGTGGCACATACCCAGAGACACATAACCGGTGGTCAACGTTGGCGTAAAGGAGGTTCATTGAAGAGCAGCACATACCCAGTCACAGCTTAACATGTATACCTGTTAGTTTTGAACTCCAATAAAAACTAACCTTCGGTTAGTTTTAGGTAACGTAGGTTAGGTTAGCTTAGGTGACTAAGCCCAACAAACAGGAACAAATGCCACGCGACTATTCTAGTGGACCGTTTCGCGTGCTTTTGCGGGTTTATTTCACGCTTCGAAAAATATCTTATGTAGCACGTACAAAGCAACTGCAAAATGAATAGGGAATTTTTCCGGATGGCTTGCAATTTTCTCATTAATTTCGCTCTGACTATATTACTTAAAGATTATGGGATAATAATAACTGACAATGAAATTACGCAAAATACAAAATATAGTTCGACTTGATCCTAGCTACGGAAAAAAAAAAACATTACCTCGGTTGTGTCCAGGTACTTGGCACTTGCATATTTTAAAATGTTAGCGGAAGCTATCTGTGAATGTCCTGCGCTGTGTTGAGTGATTCGCCAACGCAGCCGCTGTCAGCAATATATGAAGGAGGGGGAGGTTCTCAAAGAAATCCTTGCTTTAAAGGGCATGGGAAACAATGCTGGTGGGAAAGAGTTGGGTTGTAGATTAAAAAAAAGTCGAGTAATGATTTTTTCTGTTTATGTGAAGCAGTCTTTGTGTGTTGCATTGGCGAAGTAGCCTGAATGGTCCAAGCAAACAGCAAGGGCTCAGCCAAGAAGAGCCCGTCCTGCGTAGTCATTACTAAGTCACGCACGGCTATGCGCGTGCAGTTATTACCCCCATGAGTACGGAATAATAGTGCGCAGCGCGCCGAACACAAACAGAACACAAGCGCCCCTGAGAGACGGTTTAATAAGCTACTGCGTTAGTATTATTCATTTCAGAGCACGACATAGAAGAAGATTATATTTATAGTGAAACCTTGCTTTTATTGCGATAGCAATTATATGGACACTCAAAAGCAGATTTCTGCCGTCGGCGTCACCGTCGCCGTCGCCGTCGCCGTGAGGTTCCGTATGACGTCATTTGGAGATGAAATCGTCGCCGCGCGCCGAACGCTGTATGTGCGAGTGAAAGGGCGCGAGGGGCGCGTCTTTCACGGGGAGTGAACGCACGGCGGAGAACAAACGCGCGTTCTGCGCCGTGCTCGCTTAAGGGCTGCAGAAGTAGGCGTCTCTTTTCTCCTTTACAATCACCATATATGTAGAGCAAACGCGCCTTCTTCGGACGCGCGAGAGGCCGTGGGGGAGGGGGAGGGAAGGGAGGCGACGTTTAGCTGCGGCACCAAGTGCCTATTTATATCAGAGGCTCCAGCAACAGTCACCAACGCCGCACGCATTTTTATATTTTGTGAAAACTATGCTTCTCTCTTACCATAGCTACATTATATGGGCCACGGCCGCTAGGAAAAAAAAATTACACCCTCTTCCCGTAGGACCCTGAGTAGTATGCGAAGCAGCCACGGGGTCGACTCAGTTCCCATTAGTTTTCAGATCTGCCTGTCGCCGCTGCCGTTTCGTGGCAGCGGCTCGAGCAATCTTCTCCGTGGCGCTGTCCACGGCGCTGACGTTGGCGTTGACGCTGGCGCTGTCCGTGGCACTCATCGTGCGTTGTGGGAGGAAAATGAGAGGACTAAGTGAATGATGATGAGTGGGCGAAGCACCTGGGGATCATTCGGGCAAAACGCCGGAAGCGTTCTCCTTAAGCCGGAAGCTGGCTTCCGGAAGCGGAACCGGAAGTGGACGCCGCACGGCGGAGGGAGGGTCTACATACATGGTGATTGTGAAGGAGAACAGAGACGCCTACTTCTGCAGCCCTTAAGCGAGCACGGCGCAGAACGCGCGTTTGTTCTCCGCCGTGCGTTCACTCCCCGTGAAAGAGGCGCCCCTCGCGCCCTTTCACTCGCACATACAGCGTTCGGGCGCGCGGCGACGATTTCTTCTCCAAATGACGTCATACGGAACCTCACGGCGACGGCGACGGCGACGGCGACGCCGACGGCAGAAATCTGCTTTTGAGTGTCCATATATTGCTATCGCAATAAAATGAGATAGTATCCACGAGTTCTTTTAGGAAGCCCCATAACGGCAGTTCTTGAGCAGAGTTGGTCGTGACAAAAAGAAAAGGGAGGTGTGAAGCAAGACGTGTTCTGTTAACTGCAAGGAGGAAAGGATGACGGACATTTTTAAGGTAAAATAATCGCATGACCAATTGTCGCACAAACAAATGCACAAGACTGAGACCTCCCTTCTCAAGTGGGAGAAAAAGATTATCCCTTCTCATGGCTTCCCATGATGACTGCCAAATAATACATGCAAATATTCTGTGGAATGCCTGAACATGGATGCGAGAGCAGTGCAAGACCTGCAGAACATAAAGAAGCTTAGAAGCAAGGAATATATTGCACGCCGTAGCTCTTGCGAAAATGGAGAAGTCGCGTCTCTGCCAGGTTGTCACCTTTCGACGGATTGTGGTTATCGCGGATGTCCAATGAGGCCCACTATTATGGAAGTTATCGAGAGGCACAGCAAGATATCGCAGCGAAGACTGATCCCAATGAATATTCGAGAACACAGAGGAAGTTAGAGCCCACATGCCTAGCCAAAACCCTCTACAGCAACGCTTCCAAGGGTTGCATTCGTACAAACCATATGATTGCGTTCGAGCGCCCTCGGTGAACGGAACCACCTAGAAACGCCGTACGCGCGAGCGGCACAGCGTGGCGCCTGCGGTCAAACGCTGTATCTACTAGCACGGCCGTGCTACTAGTATAGTGCCTAGAATATACTTACTACTAGCAAATGGAATGGAGTGTTTGCCACCGGGTTTATATAAGCAGCTGGCGCGGAGAGGAGGAGGAGAGAGAGAGGCGCGCATGCGCACGCTATCGCACAGGTGGCGGATGAAGACACGCAGGGAAAAGCGCGTTATCGAACAGATGATAAGTGGTTCTTGAGGGAAAGGGAAAGGTTGGCGCTATCTTCTGCAGCCCTTGAGGGAGCACGGCTCAGCGCCAACGGGGAGGGGTAAGTGGGAGCGAAAGAAGGGATAGAGTGGAGTCGCCATGGCTGGGCGAAGCAAATCCGGCAGGCATAGGCGGCACGTATCAGGCCGAGATGGAAGGCCTTGGTGTGCTGCAGAGTCTGCAGGGGCGTTATCGAACAGAAGGCGTGGAGAGGGGGAGAGGAGGAGAGAGGCGTTATCGCACAGCTGGCGTGGAGAGAATGAGGACAGGTGCGGACGGACGCCGACGCCAACGACGCCGCGGGACAGGCCGCCGCTATAAGATGCTCCGCATCTAAAACGTTGCAAGGCGAGAAGGTGGTAAAGACTTCCGACGCTGCACCATAGAGAAAGAAAAAAAAGTTACTTTTTCTTTCTCTATGGCTGCACGACGAGTTTCCCGTTCTGCTCTCGTCGAAGACCTCCGAGCCCAGAGGTGCTGGCAGCAGTCACCAACGCCGTGCGCGTTCGGTGCGAACGCGGGCAAAACGGCGACGGCGTCGGCACCAGTTCTGCGCGTTTCTGTGCTGCTTCATGTCCAAGTTTATACAGCTTATAAAACTACTATCCTTACTCCGTATAGCTCTCTGCTAAGTTGCTATCGCAGATGATGCTTCGCCTTTCGGGTGAAACTGCGACATGTTTTTTTCCTGACACACGACATTTGGTATTTTAAATGCGAAGCATTTCATGGCGAACATTTGCCACTTTGACAGTATCGATCTATCTAGCCGCCTACGTCTTGGTCCTCTCATGGTCGTATGGTTAACTTGGTATTTAACGAAATGGCCATACTATGACAAGAATGTATGGCGAACCTAAATGATAGGTCGTGACATGAATATCATGGCATGTATATCATGTATAGGTCATGAAACAGCTGGCTACGTCTTGGTGCTCTCATAGTCGTTTCGCTAACTTGGTAGGTACCACAATTGGCATAGTATGAAAACAGTGTATGACGAACATAAATGATAGATCATGGCATGAAAGTCATGACATGCGTGTCATGTAGGTCATAAAGCAGCCGCCTAAAATGACAATGACCCATCAAAAAACATTAACACTCAAAAACCTCTCAAAGGGATTCGGGTGTGGGTACTAAGTGAAGGCAACACTAAAGGATGATGTCAGAAGTCATATTCATGATCATGAGTCAGCGAAAATTACAATGACTCCGCAAAAAAAGAATAACACTCAAAACTGCTCTAATGGGTTCTGACGGGGGTACTAAGTGAAGGAAACACTAAAGGATAAGGTATAAGTTGTAGTCACGAGCATTACTCAGCAAAAATGACATTAGTCAGCGAAGAAAAAAGTTAACACTCGAAAACCACTCAAATGAGTTCTGACGTGGGTACTAAGTCAAGGAAACACTAAAGGATAGTCATAGAAGTCATAGCCTTAAGCATGACTCAGCAAAAATGACATTGGCTCAGCGAAAAGAGATTAACGCTCAAAAACCACTCAAATGGGTTCTGCCGTGGGTACTAAGTGAAGGAAACACTAAAGGATAATGGTAGAAGTCATGAGCATGAGTTAGCGAAAATGACGATGACTCAGCGAAAACAGAATAACGCTCAAGAACCAATGAAATTAGTTCGGATGTGGTACTAAGTGAAGGAAAAGACTAAAGGTTGATGGTCTAAGTCATAGTCATGAGCATGACAAAGGCTTTCGCCTTAAGGTCTGTTAGGTGTAGCTAAAGGCACTCCTGAGGACTCATGACATGAATGTCATCACATGCGTGTCATGAAAGTCATGAAAGAGTCGCCTACATCTTGGTGCTCTCATGATCGTTTCGTTAACTTAGGAGGCTCCCCGCACACTGCTTCGCGTAACATCGATTCCCACAGGGCGTATACAAGGTCTGCCGGCTTTTTATCATTCACAACCATCAACACGCAATAACAGGTGTAAAAGGGAGCTCTTGATATTCTGTGTTATACAAATGACGCGAATAAGAGCCTAAAAATTCTGTTGTGTTTCGTCTGGTAAGAACCGAACAACTAACTCTTATTCTAACTTTTTCTACAATGTCATTCGTTTTACGTTTGAACGTTTCTAGTTCCCCCTTGTTGCAATACTCTTGCATACCTAGTTTTACTTCTCGCTCGACTAATCAGAGATAGCTAGAGGAGTACTCCTTGGAAGCAAGAGCAGTGAATGCTGGGCGAGTTGGTTTACGAATGTTCAGTAAGGAACACTCCTATATGCCAAGCACTGCTTGCTAAGGCAAGTGCCCTTGTTGAAACGTTGTTTCCTTGTTCAAGCATTTCTTGTTCGTTCAGAGGTGATCATAATATTCATAAGTGAGGCCTTCAGCTACCGTATTATATCAGGGACTTGCCTTTAGAACCTTGCAGAAGTTATGGTTGCTGTATTGATGCACAATCCCACGCGCACTCAGCTTATTGTCGCCACTTCATGTCAAATTACGAATAATTCCCATTCGCACGTGCAGCTTAAGACGTCTGAAAACATACCCTCCAAAGACTTTCACTTCCAAGTTGGGATGTATTGTGATTCCACTTCTGAATCTTTGCTACGCTTGTTGTCACGTTGTTTATGTCAAACTCTACGAGCCTTTTCTGGAGTCCGTCATCCACAATTATGGGTACTAAGACAGAAACTTCTATTTTGAAAGGCGTTATTATGCCTTTCTGCACTTTCCAAATGAATATTCCCGTGCAAGTGTGCAACGCCAAATCCAGAAATTCAATGCCCCTTTTCGTACATTCTGTCCAATCCACTTCTACATTTACCGAATGCCTGCAACGGGAAAGAAAAAAACACATTATATGTGCAATCATTGATTAAATGAACAGAAACTTGGGCAATATTCTACACTTATGTGCCTATGAAAGGTAAACTCTAGACACCCCACACCATGTTTCGTTCTTGTGAAACGCAGCATGAAAACAGGTACTTCCTCAGCTCCTGATGGAGGGGGGGGGGGGGTGTTAATATAATGCAGGGGTGTTATAACCTAAGGATATTGAAAGTTCTTTCTATTGCATTTCTGCAATCATGCCTCAACGATTTGCCGAACACTTTTCTGGCCACCCTCACATCGCCTGTCTTTCACGTAAGGTCACGAGAATGATTAGGCCGCACAAATGAAAAATAATTATTTCTGATTCTACACTTTTCTTGTCCTCATCTAATGGTCAGAAGCCTTCAGGTGGCACCTACTTAGCCTGTTTGTCACGCGACGTCGCAAAAGTATGAGAACTGACCCCGTCAAAGTGACGTATAGGCATTAAAATGCGTCCTTATGCCAAGCATAACTGAAGTTTTTTGAAATAGCTGAAGATTTCCCCATTCCGAAAGGAAAAGAAGATCGCTGGCCACCAATCATTACGGCACTGGCTACTCATAGCTGCAAGCAAGAGTCAATTTATTTGCGTATAATAAAATTTAACGAACGAATATAACTTTGTCTAGCCCTTTCCACACATATACCACACGGCTCAGCCAACTCTTCTTCGCTGGTAATGTGTGCTAGCGATATATTTAACCTTCCGTATCACGCCGCCACGATTTTCGACCAGCTATGACAACCTATGCAGCGGGAAGCCGGCCAATCAGAGAGTCAGGCACCCCCTTCCTCCACCGGTTATCTACTTTCACTGCGCTAGCTCGGTTTCGCCGAAACTCGGCCCATTTCGGCGTGCTCCTCGATTTTTGTCAGCCAATGAGATAAGAAAAATCTGTCAAGGTCGACGATGCTATTCGCTTTGAAAGCAAAAAAAAAAAAAATGTGACCTCCTATAAACGAGGACAGGGTTTCATTGGGCGGTTCGCACAATGCTGCGGGGCCCCACCCAATGCTTGCGCAAGTTTGACCTCAGGAGATTGGAATGGAAACAGATTGGACTAGTTTGACATTATAGGGACACTGAGATTAGTTCGTGAGATGGGTTGTGCCGCAATGTTTTCATATATTTACGTATCTATATTAAACCCCCGTTGACAGTCAGCTCTCATGTCATAGGTGCCTCAGTCATTGTTTCACGAGCCATTTGCACTACATGTTTTAAACTGTGTAGGTGCCACAAACGCGATTTGTCTCATTAGCATACTGAATGTACATCGCTAGAGCTGCCCGGACGTTTTCTACGCAATCTGACGCACGCAGGCTACATTAATGTCTCATGAATTACTGGTTCGAAATAAAGGGTCGTTTCTGTTATTATTCACGGTGGTAAATAAGGGTATATAAAATCATTTGTGAAGCAAGTTCTTTTAACGCTACAGAAAGTGCGTAAGCCACGCATTTTTAGAAAGAATTCGAAAATGGTAAACAAGAACATTATTTTTAAACTCTTCCTTCTAGAAGACTGGTAGGTAAAAGCACAGGAATTTAGTGCTGCAAAAGCATTGTAGCTCATTTACTAGTAAGCGAAAGCATGCTTACATGGATGACCTGTCTATTATACAGCAGTATGAAGTGTCAAAAGCCTCTCTCTAAATGCTGCAGTTATGTTTATGCTAAATTTTTTAAAATGGCAAGTGGAAATCAGTGTAAATAAATAAAAAATATATTTCAAAATGCTAGTTTTCATACGTTGACTTGACTGTTTAAATAGTGCTGAGCGCTCATGGTCCTAAATATGCGATTTGTATTTAGTGATGAACACCCAAGGATTTATTTCATCACCCAGCACATGACAGTGAACTGGCTGGCTGGCACTTAATATCAATCAACGACTTTCTACGTCTTTCTCAATCAAATTGGTGCACTTTGGCTAGTTGGTGTGACATGTACCGTCAGCAGAAACTGAAATGCAAAAAGAAAACAACTTATCATAAATGCATCCGAGGGCTAATTACATGGCCTTGCAACGTGTACTCGCTCTGTAGCGGGTTTCCAAGTGCGGTATTCTGCATGTAAGAGGGGAGATCAATGTTTTGTTTTTGTTAGCTCCACAAGAACGTTGAAGGTGATTAAGAGCTAGCGCCCAATAAACCATCATATGCCACCTCACAGCATCGACACTTCCAAATCCGAGGCCAGCGCGGTGCAGTAGTTAGGATAAGGGTATCCTAGGGGCTTATTTTTTTGTTAGTTACAGCCATATGAGGTTTGCGCCAAGGAATCTAGAAAAAGCATAGGCGGAGATAATTGTCACGGTTAAGGCAATGGCAAAAGTATGAGGTAAAGGAGTGGTTAATATAGCGAAAAGTCAGTCGCCTGCTCTTAAGCCTACATACGGTCGCACGCCCACAGTTACAAACCATGTTCTACGTCCGCTGCTGTGGCGGTAAACGGCACTCGCGAACACTCCCGGGGCTAATCTAATGCACAAATACTGAAATAAGAGGACGCAAGGATGGCACAGTAGTAGCTTATTTGGTAAAGCACTGTATGCGTAATGCGGGAGTTATGGGTGCGGCACTCACCTGCTCCACATTGTACTTTCCCAAATTTTCTTTCACTTTAATTTACCCTATTAGTTCTGCACTTCAGTTAAACATAAAACTTAACTTACGGTATGCTCTCTTTGGCTTCACAGTTAATTACTTCCCATAGTTGTGGCAAACATACTTTGAGCTCCGCGGATTCCGCTATTTTTCTAGCCCGAACCTGTACTGGAGATTCCGCAGAGCCGTGAATATAAAAATAGGCTGTAAAGTAATAAGGGTCGCTTGGAGGTTGTAAGACAGACGACGGTAACGGGGAAATATATCTGGCCTATGACAATGCATTTAAAACACAGCAAGAAATATGTTTTGGCAAGAGATATGCCAGGTGCGTCAATTACTATAGGTGCATATAAGAAGAATGAAACATCATCATCATTATCAGCCTCTATTTATGTCCACTGCAGAACGAAGGCCTCTCACTGCGATCTCCAATTACCTCTGTCGTGCGCTAGCTGATTCCAACTTGCGCCTGCAAATTTCCTAGCTTCCTCAACTCACCTAGTTTTCTGCCGTCCTTGACTGCGTTTCCCTTCTCTTGGTATCCATTCTGTAACTCTAATGGTCCACCGGTTATCCATCCTACGCAATACATGGCCTGCTCAGCTCCATTTCTTCCACTTAATGTCACTTAGAATATAGGCTTTCCCCGTTCGCTCTCTGATACACGATGCTGTCTTCCTGTCTCTTAACATTAGGCCTAACATTTTATTGCGATATCGCCGTGAGGTTCCGTATAGATAAAATCTTTGCCGCACGCCGTATGCCCCAGCGGAAGCGTGCGGGGACGCGCGCTATCACGGAGAGCGAACGCACTCAATCTCCCACGCGCAAGCAAGGAAGTGGAAAGCCAGCGCCGGAGGGAGCAGGGGGGGGGGGGGGGGGGGGGGCACTTCTCTGCCAACAACCGCGCTCGTCGCTAGTCCGCACAGTCTCTTATCTCTCCCACGCGCAAGCAAGGAAGCGGGAAGCCAGCGCCGGAAGGAGCGGGGGGGGGGGGGGGGGGGGGGCTTTCTACTCTGCCAACAACCGCGCTCGTCGCTCGACAGCACCGTCTCTTATCTCCACACGGCTCTGACCTTTGTGCACTGTGCATTCGCCGCTCAGTTTCTGTTGAAGCGATAGACCGCACGCACCTTCGCCCGCTGCAGCGTATGGGCTTGCTGCCAGCGTTTTGACAGTCGTTGTCTGCAGTCATTCAGTGTGATCTATTCATGTTTGTTTGTGCGCGCTCACACCACGCTTGTTCATTCGGTTAGTAATAGTCGGGCCACATTTTCCAACGCACGCTACACATGTAATGCTGCCCGGATCGGCAGTGCAGCGCTAGAGGTGTGTCCCTTCGCACGCGCTGCCCACGGGAAGCGCTTCTCATCAACACCACCGCTTCACACGTGCCTTCTCGTGGTCATCGAGTCTCTCTTCATGTCGGTCTACTTACGCCGCAGCACACCTGCTTACTTAATCAGCTCATGTTTACTACAATTTATATTGCTACCAAAGCCGCTCACCTTACATCGTATGACATTGCTGTGTTGCTATCGCATTCATTGCTTCGCCCTTAGGGCGAAACTGACATTTTTCGTTCGACCGCTTTTTGTGCGGTCCTTAACTGCTTCTTGAGATTCTTTGTTAACCTCCTAGTTTCTGCCGCATATGTTAGCACCGGCAGAATGCAATGATTGTACACTTTTCTTTTCAACGACAGTGGTAAGCTCCCAGTGAGGATTTGATAATGCCTGCCGTATGCAATCCAACCCAATTTTATTCTTCTGGAAATTTCCCCGGCAGGATCAGTGTCCCCTGTGAATAATTTACCTAGATAAACGTACTCTTTTACAGACTCTAGAGGCTCACTGGAGATCCTGAATTCTTGTTCCCTTGCCAGGCTATTGAACCTTATCTTTGTCTTCTGCATATTAATCTTCAGCCCCACTCTTACACTTTCTCGGTTAAGGTCCTCAATCATTTGTTGTAATTTGTCCCCATTGTTGCTGAATAGGACAATGCAATCTGCAAACCAAAAGTTGCTGAGATATTCGCCCTTGAACTTCACTCCTAAGCCTTCCCAGTCTAAGAGCTTGAATACTTCTAAGCATGCAGTGAATAGCATTGGAGAGATTGTGTCTCCTTACCTGACTACTTTCTTGATAGGTAACTTTCTACTTTTCTTGTGGAGCACCAAGGTAGCTGTGGAATTCTTGTAGATATTTGCCAAGATACTCACATATTCCTCCTGTACTTCTCGATTATATGCAATGCTTGTATGACTGCTGGTATCTCTACAGAAACAAATGCTTTTTCATAATCAATGAAAGCCATATAGAGAGGTTGATTGTACTCCGCAGATTTCTCGATTACCTGATTTATGACATGGATATGATCCATCGTAGAATATCCCTTCCTGAAGCCAGCCTGTTCTCTTGGTTGGCTGAAGTCAAGTGTTGCCCTGATTCTATTGGAACTTACCTTTGTGAATATTTTATAAAATACTGAAAGCAAGCTAACGGGTCCATTATTCTTCTGTTCTTTAACGTTTCCCTTCTTATGGATTAGTATAATGTTGGCGTTCTTCACGCTCTCTGGTAGGCTTGTAGTCATGAGGCATTGCGTTAAAGGGCTGCAAGCTTTTAAAGCATGATAACGCATCCAACTTTGATTAAATAGACTGTTATTCCATCTTTTCCAGCAGCTTTTCCCCTGGTCATGTCTTGCGAGGCCCTTCTAACTTCATCGACAGTTATAGAAGCAGCCTCTGTATCTTGTTCATCACTACTTCGAATGAAAGTAGCATGGCTGTTCTGGGAGCTGTACAGGGATCAGTACAGAATTATTCCGCCGCTTTCACTTGTCATCGAAATTGCTGGTGATGTTACCCTGCTTATATTTCAGTGCATACGTCTTGCGTTGTCCTATGCCAAGTTTTCTTCTCAATGATTTCATGCTGAGTCCATATTTTACTGCTTCCTCACTCTTTTCCACGTCATAATTTCGAATATCCCGTACTTTTTTCTTGTTGATCTGTCTCCCTCATGACTCCTTTGAATGAAACATATCAAGTTACTAAACATTTTTGGGAAACATAGGAAGCTGGTGAATGATAGACTCTAACGTTTTAGGAGGGGTAAGAGTGAATGGTATGCTTCTGTATAAAAGTTTCCCCCTAGGTTGGAAGTTACATTGTGGTGCTCATTCTGGTACCTTATAAGTGAAATTTTTTGCGACAAATACTTTTTTATCCTATACCCACTGTAGCGATTGTAGTCGCATATATTCAAGGTCGATTGTATTATCTAGTTTACTTGTTTGTACTTGTAGAACATTACGACAAAACAATGTGTTTTCTTATCTGCTTACTTTCTGTGACCATGTATCCAGATTGTCTTGTCCTTAGCAAAACTCCAGCTTACAATACTCCCATTTGTTGTCTTATTTAGATTATCAAAATATGATTTCGCTTCTTCCTCTAGACTTAATGGCGGGAATTCCACTGGAAAAAAATATCATGAATACTCATTTCACAAAACACTGGATATTTCTTTGACGCATCAATATTGCAGTTGTTCGAAGTTAAATGTAATATCCCTACAAGTCCAGGCTTCGTTATCCCGTTATATGCTGATTAGCAGACAGGATTATTCGTTTTTATAGCCCTGCAAAACAAATCAAAAACCAAAACAACATGGCACTACATTTAGAACTTCAACTCCCTATCCGAACATTAAACTATGCCCTAACAGTTAAAAAAGAAAGCTAGGCTAGTTGATCGCTCTTATTTTGTAACACCTCTGAAGTGCTAAATAAGGAACATGGCATAAAATTAAAAAAGTTCCGCTGAATCGTAGATGCTACAATACAACAAAACAACAGAACATAGCTCAGCAACAATGTTTGGAACAACAATTGAACGAAATGTACTCAGTGGCACGGTCGGAAGAGGTGGGTTTCCCTGGAGATATTATAGCATCGGTGGCGGAGCACCTCATCAGTCAGCTGAAGTCGGCGGGACTTGGTCGGCTATCTAGAAAATGTCCATTTAATGTACATTACCTGCATCGCATTTTTCATCGCCACACGCAGACGCGACACTGACAGCGTGACGTTGCATACATTTTTCCCGTTGTTATCGTAACACACAGTTTTTTTTATTGAAATCTATGATCGAGCAGTGGGTCTATGCTCGATCATTAGAGCCCCAATGATCGATCAGTGGAAAGACAACGACCATCAAAATAACGCCTTTAAGGACTTGACGCGGGTGTGCATTTTCAGCTGCCACTTCGAATCTGGAGAGTGCAAGAAACACAACTGCAACGTATACTGATAGTTGTTTTGTACACTGGCTTAGATTGTCACCACATTTTGACTCAGATGAACCTCAATTGGTGCTCCTGCTCTATTCACAGATATATAACATACTTTACATATTGCGTTATGTTATTATTCGTCCGAACGCACGGCATTTGGACGAATGCACGGCATTGGACGAAGGCGGTAGTCCAGGCCACCTGGACTACCGCCTGTTATCAAGGGTGAAACATGTAGGGTGCATCAAGAGATGGCATTTAAGCCAGCGCAACTTCCTATAATATTGTTACGGCAGATTAGGTGTAATTATAGTGCGAAATCAATAAACCAATCAGCTATATCTTATTAAATGCCGAACCTCTGTCCTGCGCTATATATAGCGCAAGGACAGGGGTAATTGTAGATCGCAGAGAGAGGCCTTCGTCCTGCAGCGGACATAAAATATAGGCTGATGATGATGATGATAGTGTGAAAGGTGATAACAGCAGTGCAATGAAAGGACTTGTAAAAAGCGGGCAACTGGAAATATAAAGCACCCAAAATTTCACTTGCTACATCCAGGCAAGCTTCGCAGCAATAGCAACGCCACTCAGTACCCGTGAAAAGCCGGGTTTGGACTCTTGGCTTTAGAATATATGCGACGCGATCCTGATATAAATTTCAAGCTACGCAATGTGTGTTTGCGCAAGTGGTTTTCATGTGGATGCAATAATTAGTGCACAGTGAGCATGTAAATAGCATATGCCACCAATTGTTCACTGTTTTATTAAATATTCATTTATATTGCAGCCTAACCGGCTGCGTTTTGTACCATTTCACAGTACATTTTCTTTCCATTAGCAGGGAAGAAAAACACTCTTCAAGTCCACCTCTCACCTCTGCTAATTAAGAGCTCTATTTATCTGCTGTCTTGTGCGACACGTTGTTACTACTTTTATAATGACAACCTTCTATTAAATGTCTACGCAAGTAAACGCCTCAGTGCGCCACTAAACTGTTTCAGCCGATTACTTTTGGTTCGGAATGAGTTCTAAATACATTTACCATATAATCAGCCTGCATAGCTGGTTTACAATGTGTTTACTATAATGCTACTTTTGTTAACACTCCACTAGCCTCCATCAACGTGCTGCATTTGTAGCTTTACGTCTCAATCTATTGCTTGTAAACTCAATTATCTTTGCTAAAGCTAAACTCTAAAATACAAAGTTTAATCATAGTTCCCGTTGCACTAAAGCCTTCTTCATATTGTCATGGAGATGTCACAACTGCAGTTCAGTAAAATTGGCTCATAAAGGTTAAATTATGTGTAAGAAGAAGACTGCATAAGCAAGACATTTTGCAAAATTGAGATCAAATACTCACCAAGATAGCTTTCACTCAGCTGTGCCTGCAACAAAAAAGTGGCATTCAGTACAATGAGCTTTCGTGTATAATGCATGCCATAAATGTGCAGCACATGTACAAATAATTATATATAGGGCAGTGCACCCATTGATTCCATCGAACAAACTTCCGTACGCAGCTAAATGGTGCTACGGTACCTTCTTCTGCGTGCAGTGTCTAAGTCCAAGTGTTATATTTATTCCCGTAAGGTATTTCGCCCGCTCCATAAAGATGATAAACAAAAGCTTTAAAACCAGTGACTCCTTCTCCTGACCCCTTCATGCATTCAAAGTGTATTCGAGAATCCTCGGTACTCCCGCGAAACATCTTGAGAACTGTCGCGACCATTAACAAATCTGATCTTTTAGTGTCCTTTAAGAACTGTAAGACAACAACAAGCGAATCAAGATATGAAGGCAATTCCTGGCGTCCAGTTATCTGTGTTTCAGAATTGTAAAAAAATGAACTGGTTTAAAGGGCCCCTCAACAAGTCCGATAGAATATTTCTGTAATGGCTGGAAGTTGTTACGTGCCCTCTAGTGAGCGTTCTGCAGCAAGAATTTTTCAAGTTGGTTCGTTAATAGCCGAGATAGAAATATTCCTGCCCTGCGAACCTATGATTTCCGGAGGCGAGCTTCAGCGCCAACGTAGACACTCTCTACGCTTTCCCCGTCCAACCTCCTCATGCGAAATCCCTTCCCTGAGTTCTCCCATACCGAAGTTCGAGGATCGCGGGACGCATACTTTACGGGCCCCGCCTTCTCTTTTTTTTTTTCACGCGCAAGCGTATGTGGCTAGGCGTACCGAGGGCCGTCGAGGGGTATTGCGAAGCTGCTGTAGAAGGTAGTATGAAGCCGCGAAGGAAGCGGACGAGGAAGGCACCTGGAGTTGGAGACGAGAACCGCGCGCTGGGGAAAGTACCAAGGAGCGCGCTGAGCGCGCGGCAAACTAACGCAACCTAGAGGAAACTCTTGGTGGCGTTGAGCGAAGCGCTGAAGGAAAAAGAATTGGCCGCATATCTGCGTGCTTCGCTGCAAATGACGTCGAAAGACGATAGCCTTCTGCCGCCCCTGATACGTAACACCCTGCCTTCTCGACCCTCGCACCCCTCACGCTTCACTCTTCCCCTCTCACTCCTCCCATGATGGATGCAATGGAGGTTTTGCTGAATTCAATTTAAATTTCCCGTGTTCGCCCTGCTCTCGCACCATCTGGTGGGACCTTTTATTACTGTTGGTTAAAAACTGGCTACAAAGCCGCGGCTTCGGTCGGCTTGTTTTTAACGCGTAGCGTCTCTTCCACAACATTTATAACGCGCTGATTTTTCATTGTCATTTACGTAAAAACGTGGCCTGTGTGTATTTTTTATTAAATGAACGCTGCGGATCATGGTTATGTACATATATTTTGTCTCAAATAGGCCTGAGGTTTCCTTTGCCGTGCCTCTCTTCGATACTATTTCTAAAGCGTTGCTTTTTCATTTACAAACGTAAAAACAAGTCCTACGTGCACTCTTATTGAAATTAACGCTGCAGATTATGGTTATATAGGTATACTTTGCCTCAAATAGGCCTGAGGTTTCCTTTGCGCTGTATAATGTTGATGCGTATGACCCAGTGCCACCAGTGCTAGTAGCTTGGTTGGTTTTGGCCGGGTGGTTGCATCGGGTGACAAAGAGACAAAGTATTCGCGTTTAGGTATCCCAAGAAAGACGGCGCGTAGCGACGTTGTTATCGCACTTGGGTTGATTTTATACGGAGCATCGCGGTGACCACGACGGTAGAAATGCGCCTGGGCCAGATTTTGTAGCAATGCCTTCCGCTCGATTATATGCCACTCTTATCATGCACCATTCACGGCCGGCTGATCGCTTTGGTAACGCGGGCGGGACGTCGCTCTGACCACTGACAAAGCGCGAAAAGTGCGAAAAGGAATATCGTCGCAGAAGAATCGCTACAAGATCGCGGCCCTGGAGTGTCCATATCATTTCTTTCGCAATTGCATAGAAGGGCGCTAATATAGGAATCGCACCCATACGCCGCGTAACGCGCGTTCAAAAAGCGAAACGTCACTGTAATTTTTTTCCTGGCGTTTTTGTTGCGCGGCGCGCTTCAGCTGACGGTCTCGAGGGCGAGCTGTTTCGTTTGTCAAGTGTCGCGCAGCGTACTATTTTGCGCGCTGTGCACGACAACACCTGACTAGCGGTATAAGTCAGTGATACAGGAACACTAAGGCAGATCCAAACGGGGCACAGAGCATAATCGCGCGCTCAAACACGGTAGAAAATGACATAGTTTCGTTGTCTGCGTGCGCGACTGCACGAAGTGTGAACAAGCAGATGACACGGAAGTACATCTCTCTTGCTACGGTACGAAGTAGAACAAGAACACGTGGACATTTGGTTTGTATGTTTTATTATTTCTCTAAACTATAACTCTTCTTTGGGGCAACAGGTTACACAAATAATAGATGTTCCCTGGAAGAGTTCTAGAAGTCACGTGTTACTATGAGCGGAGCCACAGCACACACATGTACGTAGACACGCCCGCGATAGGAAGGCCAAACGGCGTTTGGTTTGAAATTTCTGCTCTCGTGGCGGCGCGTAGCGATGTAGTACTTTGCAGACACGATCATCAGCGCGCATTTAATGCCCTGCGGTTGTCAACTCTAAATGGCCGTATGGTGAAGGAGCCCTTTAAGTACGACAGGCAACGTCCCTTAACACTCTTATTTCTATTGCGATTAGGCGAAGGAAGAAAGACTTTGTATAGTGTTTACACAATTAACGCAAAAAAATTGGAGCACGCTAAAGGTTCGCCTTTAAGAGTGGAACGCGACAGCGTTGTCGGGACCCGTTTGCATCGCATTTTTCTTTAGAGTAGGCTGCACTGCAACAATGAACGTGGGAAAGCCAGCTGACAAAGTCCCAGCTTACACCGATCTCCTTAAAGTCGGCTTCACTTTTAAACACAAATGCCATTCTGTGAAGATATTTTTCCAGGGGCAATATGTGAAGGCCCTCGGACCTTTTTCTATTCTTTATTAATTGTATGCCGTTGCCCCGAGGTGCGCGCATGTCCACAATGCATTAGACAGGCTAAGTTCTAGTTTGACCTGCCGAGGACGCGAGCGCCACCTGGATGGTGTTTTAGAAAGTAACCTGCCCGGGCGCGCCGCTGTTGTATGGTAGAAATGATTGAAAATGGGTTTGTGTTTGAGTTTCCTTGAAACAGATTTATGCTTTCTCGTACATTCAAATTACAATCCGACGCTGTCATGTCTGCAGGTTGTGGTTCAGTTGTTCTTTACTGTTTTCTGACGGAAATTCAATTTGGTTCACGAACTCCTTGCGCCACGCGGAGGGACTGTGCGGTCAGTGTGTTTTAGAATGCTTCTCATGGCCGGGCAAACCCTCCCCCCCCCCCCCCCCCCCGGCCTCCCGATGTTGATGTTGACGCCGCAGTTTCAGCGACACGGGACCTTTAACGCTGTCGCGGTAACAGCAGGGCAACAGCATCACATGTCGCTTCCAGAGAGCTGTCCGGGCCCACTAGACCAACTAGGCGGCCGGTGGCCAGTTTCTCCTCTAATGACTCACTCCTTACACGCCCCTGCCGACTTGCTGGTCCACCGTCGTGAAGCACAAGGGGCAAAGCGAGTAGTGACGTCACCTGCATCGCATTTATTTTCGTCAGGAAATATTAAGTTCTTGAAAGTTGGCCCAGGGCACTAGCCGGGCCTGTTCAGCGTTCAACGTGGAGGAAGCCATCTATTAGTCATTGCCTCTTGGCGCTGACTTCATTGCTCACTCCGCCTTGTTATAGGCCTGTGCACTTTAGACGAATGCGGGTAATCTTAAATACACGAGATAAAGGCTTGGAGAGGAGTGGTACAACAGCTTAGATGGGGCATTATTCGGGTTGTCAAACATAAACTAAATATGAAGCTTCATCAAGCCTTTTAATACCAGGGGAAAGGACTTGATTAAAACAACGGCGAGCGATTTCGTTCAGAGGAAATATACGGGGCACAGAGGACACCTCGCAACCCACGAAAATTCTGGAATAGGCGCATACCTAACAAGCGTAGAAAACAGATGCAAATCATAGACTAGAACAAATCTGCAACGTCTAAATTGAAAATAATATGTGGGCCTCACGCGTTGGAGGAATCGGTATGACTCGACGCTTTATTGATGTAGATGCGTGTGTTGGTTTTGAATGTGTTGATGTTATTTCGCGTTAGAGTAATGTAGTAATGTTAAGTATTAGGTAACGTAGTAATGTTAAGTAATGTAGTAATGCTCTTGTAGTAATGCGCTTCTTCCTCTTCTTCACTACATAAGTATATATACTGTATATGTAACATAATATATTAGTCTCCCAGTGCCTCGAGTTGTCTATTAATTCGCACGAATAATAATGGTCCCCAGTTGAACATTGGCTGCAATAATGGCGCCTAGCGTCGCCGCCTTTCGTTGGTCGACCTTTAAAAGTCGCAGCACCCCTCTGGTCACGCAGACCATGCCGAAGATCCATGTGCCACGGTCTTTAACACCGCCGTAATTTTGGCAACTCGGCGGAACGTTGTCGCCCGTCATTAGGCGGCCTCGATTGTACTTTTGCTCACCGCGAAGAAGGCACTCGTTAATTTGCGCTAACTTCCCGGGGCTACCGAGTGGAGGTCGCGCCGGCAGCTCGTCGCTTGCGACCTCACATGGTTGGTTCCACCAGTCGGCAATTTTCCACCGATAGAGGAAACAAGTCACCGGTCATGTCCTTCAAGTATACGCTTTTGCTCACGCAGTACGTGAGCCAAATCATTTGCCGCCTGGAGAATTGGTCGTTCGGACAGCCGAGACAGTCCGTGTTGGCGAAGTAACTTCCTTCGCCTCTCTGTCCGTGCAGTGCAGCGATACCGTGTAACTGCGAAAACTGCTTTCGGCACCTGTTGCTTTTGGCACCTGGTGCTTTCGGCACCTGTTGCTGCGAAAACTGCTTTCGGACGCCGGGATGCCTTCCAGGCATCCCGGCGTCCATTCTGAGTCTTCCTATACAGTTTCTTTTTTCTTTTTGTAGCTGCACCCAGTTATTTAAGAATTAGAACAATATATATCTTGGTCACGTTACGTTTATCATTCGAGTGTGCGGATTGGGGGCCTCTAGATACAGAGCAATTTCCGCACTTACGTGCGTAATTATCGAAGTTACGGTAATTAGCGTTCTAATAATCAACAGTAGGTGGCTACAGCAAATGAGTACTTTGGGGCCCGTCCTCGACACTACCTATCCCAACGATCAAATTTTGAATAGCGGAGTTCATGTGGGAGCTACGCAAACAATTAGTTCCCCGTGGCAGGCTCCTTGAAACCGAAACTGGCCGCAAAAAGAGCGTCTGTGTCGTCGATGTTGCGGCTCCCCCCCCCCCCCCCCTCCGCCTTTCGTCACGTCTCCGAGGGCACCGTTGGTCCTGCCGCGCGATCAGTTTGCGGTATCTCCTTGCTGTCTGCGGCATTGGCCTAGCGCTTTAATGCTGGTGGACCGCCAAATTTCCTTCATCATTACGTCGGGCGCCACGTGGTGCTTTAGCGCCAACCCTGCTCCTTGGGCTTTGAGATACTGCAGGCACAGCGTCATATCAGTCTCCAGCATCGACTGCGAACGCCGCAGACAGCAAGGAGAGAACGCAAGCTGCTCGTGAGTTCAGACCGGTGGTGACCTCGGAAACGTGACGAAAGGGGGGGGGGGGGGGGCATCGACCACACAGAGGCTCTTTTGCGGCGAATTTCGGTTTCAAGGAGCCTGCCAAGGGGAACTAATTGTTTGCGTAGCTCCCACATGAATTCCGCTATTCAAAATTTGTTCATTGCGATAGGTAGTGTCGAGGACGGGCCCCAAAGTACTCATTTGTTGTAGCCACCTACTGTTGATTATTAGAACGCTAATTACCGTAACTTCGATAATTACGCACGTAAGTGCGGAAATTGTCTAGAGGCCCCCAATCCGCACACTCGAATGATAAACGTAACGTGACCAAGATATATATTGTTCTAATTCTTAAATAACTGGGTGCAGCTACAAAAAAAAAGAAACTGTATAGGAAGACTCAGAATGGACGCCGGGATGCCTGGAAGGCATCCCGGCGTCCGAAAGCAGTTTTCGCAGCAACAGGTGCCGAAAGCACCAGGTGCCAAAAGCAACAGGTGCCGAAAGCAGTTTTCGCAGTTACACGGTATCGCTGCACTGCACGGACAGAGAGGCGAAGGAAGTTACTTCGCCAACACTGACTGTCTCGGCTGTCCGAACGACCAATTCTCCAGGCGGCAAATGATTTGGCTCACGTACTGCGTGAGCAAAAGCGTATACTTGAAGGACATGACCGGTGACTTGTTTCCTCTATCGGTGGAAAATTGCCGACTGGTGGAACCAACCGTGTGAGGTCGCGAGCGACGAGCTGCCGGCGCGACCACCACTCGGTAGCCCCGGGAAGTTAGCGCAAATTAACGAGTGCCTTCTTCGCGGTGAGCAAAAGTACAATCGAGGCCGCCTAATGACGGGCGACAACGTTCCGCCGAGTTGCCAAAATTACGGCGGTGTTAAAGACCGTGGCACATGGATCTTCGGCATGGTCTGCGTGACCAGAGGGGTGCTGCGACTTTTAAAGGTCGACCAACGAAAGGCGGCGACGCTAGGCGCCATTATTGCAGCCAATGTTCAAATGGGGACCATTATTCATAGTGATGAATTGGCCGCATATAACTTTGTGGAGCCCCTCACGGGCGTTAACACGCAAACATATTAAGTTATTGTCAAAACGTGAAGCGCCACCTCGTCAACGTTGGGTAAAAGGTAACTGCGCCGGTGCTGCAGTCCCACCTGGGATGGATGTGGTGGCAGTCAACGGCCACGTACGCTGCAAAGACCCTTTCTTGCCTTTGTTCGAAGCCACGGATCTTTCCTGCGGTTTTAGAAGCCATCGCTCGGCGTTAGCCAGTATGAAGGTGCATCATAATTTAAAGAAAATAAAGCGTAGTTTTCTGACCCTTGTATGAGTGTTCTCCGGCATTCCTGAGTGCTTACACAGTAAGCGCGCGGCAAACCACTTCTGCGCTAGGCGACGCTCACTTCGTCTCGCAGCCTTACTTCAGCGCGAGCAACGAGTGATCTGTTGAAAGCCCAGTGTGAAAACAAGGCGCACACCAATCAGTGCTTTGAAATGAGGACGCAAGCACGTAGTGAGCCACACCAATTCAATGCAGAGAAAGGAGAAGGAGCAACGAGGGATCTGTTGAAAGCCCAGTGCTACAATCAAGCGCACACCAATCTCTGCTCGGAAATGCTAGCGACAGCACGTAGTGAGCCGCACCACTCAAATTCAGAGGAAAAAAGAGGAGGGTGAGCGTCCCCTTGTGGTATAACGCGAAACGTATTAAGGTACAAATTAGTCTAACACATTCAGTGTACATCTTGTAAGCTTTAAAATGCTTATAACCCACGTTAATGTGACTAATATTATTCCACTAAATGCATTTATTTCATAACTTGCTTGTGCCTGTAATGCGCTCGGTGGAACGACAAACAAGTGAAAGGAGGCACGACCATGCACCGACCATATGATCACGTGAGCCACAGTTGGTCGACCGCCCATATGGCAGCGCCCAAGGGATGATAGCCACCCACAGTGCATCTAGATAAACCAATGAAACTGGAGGCGTGCCGACGGACAAACTTTGTCTTGTTACCATTAGTTCTTTCGTCTTGGGGCGACGCCAGTCGCCCACATGAAAAAGCGTTAAACAGCGGCTCCTAGGAGGAGGAGGAGGAGGGGGAGGAGGAGGAGAAAAAGCGTGGAGGCAGGAATGTTAGCCAGAAATCAGTCTGGTTGGCTACCCTACTCTGGGGGACAGGAAATAGTGAATGGAAAGAGGCGATAGAGAGGAGAGGGGCGGAGATAGGACGCGGTGAGCTCGTGCACGCACGCGGAGGGCCTGAGAAAGTCAAAGGTGTTCACATAGGCCAGTCGCCCTCAAGAAAAACAAAAGTTCCTTCACAGCTTTGAAGGCCGACAAGCGATGCGAACGGTCTTCAAGTAGCACCTGCACGGACAATGGCTGATCATCCAGTCGTCGCAATGCGATACATATTGTTTGTCTTTGGGACTGAAATCGATGGCAGAGACTCAATAAATGTTCTATGCTCTCTTTGCCGCCGCGAACTTCGCACGCAGCACTGTCGGTCATTCGAATGAAAGCAGAGTACGCCTTCTTTGAAACCACTTCCAACCACAGCCGGTATAGAAGGGCTGACTCACGTCGGTGAAGCCCGGGTGGAGGTTGGCTCTTATGTTCTCATTTATCTTTCGTCATCCTTAAGCGCATAAAGTAAGGCTTTCCTAGTCGTATGACACGCCATGTCGTGCCTGCCTAAATGCTGCCTTTGAGAGCTAACAATAAAACAATAAAATTGTTGAAGAAACCATCGAAGGGAATTGCCAAATTAAGCGAAAAGTCTTATGTAGACTGCAATAATCAAATACACACACTATCAGTATTTCCGAAGTATTTTGATGCCGTCATTAAAGATGCTTGATGATAGCGACACGAGTTGCCGTCGACATGTCTTGAGGTAGCGCAACAATGACGGCAGCAAGACCAAGACGGCATTACCATAAATGATTCATCACTTTGTGACGATCACAACAACATGACGAAAGCGTGACGACAATTACACGACAGCCGCTGCGTATTTGCGCTTTCCTTCTCGGCAAGTTTGCTCTGCACCGGCAATCTAATTAACGGATCCGAAATTTTGCTTCACAATCATTCAGACCGCACCCGCAGCGGGAGTCATCCTCAGTGAAGCTGGTATGAGTTGGCAAGACGAAATGGCGCATCTTAACAAGGGACGCGCAGTAGACTTCGGCAGCGAACGTGCCCCGCAACCATCAGTAAGATGACCGAAAATTAGGGTGCTTCGATTCTGTCTCTTCTCACCGGCACTGCTAACGAAGCACGCTAGTGAGAATCGTGACTCAGTGCAACCAGCGACTAGAGCATCTAGAAATTTTGACGCCATAGAACTCCAGCCTGCCAGCACGTGCCCTCAAAGACCTCTAGTATAGGTGTCGCCCGGCTACAACCTCGTCATAATTTGGTTGTGCCAGAGCGCACGCCTTCAAGAGAGGAAGTCCGACCACCGGCCGTCATGAAAACAAACAGACCCAAAGAAAGCTTCCCGCTTAAGAAGGGTTGCTGAAGGCATATATATTACTGTGTGCCTCATAAACAAATATACAGATTTTTTCCAGGAAAATAGATGTTTACTAAAACACACCCCCAGATTCCGTCCCTGTAACGCTGGAGGTGTTTAAAAGGACCCGCTTTTAGGGGCCGATTGTAAGTCAGCCAGAATTGACGTTGCATCAATATCCGCCTGAACGTACAACACAAGCCAATCAAATGTTCACCAACACTCATATTTGTAGTCGTATTGTCGTGGACGCTGCGCCGCACCAGATTTTGTAAATACTGATATCTTCACAAAACACACGGATCAGCGCACTCGGCAGACAGCAGAAACATATCATATCCACGTATCATACTAGGTGTGTTCAAAAAGAAACCGAAGTTCTACTATAATATCTTCACTGTTTATTGTACACCATTTCAAGCAATGTCCCTCTCAAGGTAGTCCCCTCTGCTGCAATACACTGTTCCCATAGTTTCAATAAGTTTTGGTTGGATGAATGGATGGATGGAAGGGGATGGAAAACTTTATTAGGGCCTGCGAGGCTATAGGGTGACACATAGGAAGGCTAATTCCACGTCGGGACAAGAAGGAGCTTTTTGGAAAGCCTCCTGGAACGCACTTTCTGGGATAACGCGCAGGTTTCTTGTCGCGTTGTCCTGAATCCCCTCTTTGGTTTGGAAAAGACCTGCTTTCAACATGGCTTTAAGTTGGATGAACAGAAAAAAATCTGCTGGGGCTAGTTCCGAAGAGTACGGTAGATGGGGAACAACAGGAGTGTGGTGTTTTGCTAGATGGCTGTGCACAAAGAGCGACACGTGAACCGGCGCATTGTCACGGTGCACATTCAGGTCTGGTTTTCGTGTGTGTGAGTGATTTTAAAAGGAAGAGAAGAGAAAAGTACAGCGCCGTAACTGCCTCTCGGGGGAGGGCACCTCAACAGCGCTGTACAGGGAAGGGGGTGAGGGACATATAGTGACAGGCTAGTGAGAAAGTGGGGTAGAGGGGAGAAGAGAGAGAGAGAGAAAGAAAAAAGCGAGCAGCAAGGCCAGGAGGTGAAGGCGGCTCGACTCACAGCCGAGAGCGCAGGTCGACATCCTCCAAGTAAACAAGTAACGACGCGAAGGCGTGTCTGGCAATGGAGGGGTGTGTGGCTGGGAACAGGAGTTGCCGTGTGGTATCCGCGGGCAACCCGAGGCGATGGTATGCCGCGACAAGTGCGTCACGCTCCGATGCACGCGCGGGGCACTGGAGGAGGGCGTGCTCAACCGTCTCGACGTCGGCGCACTCCCCACAGGACGGCGAGCCCTCACCCGTCAGCCGATGCAACCTTTCGGCCGTCCGGGCGCAGCCGATGCGGAGTCGCAGGATGAGAGCGCGGTCTCGCCGGCTCAGGCCTCTGCGGGGCAGCAACCTGGGGGGAATGCCGCCGGCGACGCGAGGGTCGGGGTGCTGCGTCCTCACATAGCCGGCCACGGAGTGACGGGCGACGTCAAACCGCGTCACGAACCGCGACAACGGGACCGACGAGGAATGGGCCTCCTTTGCGAGCCGGTCTGCTTCCTCGTTTCCCTGCAGGCCAATGTGAGAAGGCACCCACTGGAACACGAGGTCGCATCCCCGCTCGCAAACGCCGTCAAGCTTGCACCGGAGCCGGCGAGCGAGCGTGGGGCCGTGATCTTCTCCGGCCAGAATGGAGAGCGCCGCTCGTGAGTCCGTCAGGACGGCCGCTCGCTGAACAGGAAGCTGGAGCAGCAGCTCGGCTGCCAGGTCAATGGCGGCCAGCTCGGCATGCGTTGACGACACAGCACACAGGACACGGCACTGGAACTGCGCCGAGAGCTCGGGGGCAACGCACGCCGCCGAAGCCGCGCCGTCCCGGAGTACAGAGCCGTCAGTGTACACCAGCACGCGGCCGGCGAGCTGCTCCTCGATCACCGCGGCCGTCTCCTGTCGCAGGGCGCAGGCGGCGGTGTTGCGCTTTCCCCGGACCCCAGGCACGGTGATGCGAATGTCTAGACGGCGGCGGCGATGCGGAGGGGGCGGCAGCCACGCACACGACGGTCCCGCGCCGACAAGGCTGGCGAACTCGACGACGCGGCGCCCCATGCCGGAGTTGGGCAGGGAACGAAACCAGTCAATCAGCTGCTGCCCGTGTGACGAACGATGCAGTCGCTCAACGTGGCCCAGCGCCCTCCCCACGGCGCGCAGGGAGATAGGGGTCTCGCCAGCCTCGGCGAGTGTGGCGCCCACTGGTGACGTGTGTGGGAGGCACAGGAGTTGTCGAACAACGGCTCGGTGATCCATATCCAGTGCCTCCCACTTCGCTGGGCTGAGGTCAGCGAGCGGCAGGCCGTACAGTAATCTCGCCGAGGCCACCGAATTGTAGAGTCGCAGTGCCAAGGTGGGGGAGCAGCCCTGACCGCGGGCCAAGAGGGTGCGCGCGGCACTCGCCACCCGTTTGGTTCCCTTGCGCAGGGCAGCCACTGCCGGCTGCCACTTGAGCCGGTGGTCCACGATGAGGCCGAGATAGCGCACTTTCATCCGCCACGGGAGGCTCTCACCGCGAAGGGAGAAACACGGCGCCGATCGGTGGGCCCCGTAGCGTGGATGGACGAGCATCGCCTCGGTCTTTGCCGCCGACAGAGTGAGGCCGATGCCGCGCACGTACTCGTCGACTGCGTCGAGTGCCGACTGTACACACCCGCGCACAACACTGCCCCTGGCGGTGGGACCACTGGCGAACAGCGCGATGTCGTCCGCGTACACCGCGACATGGACCTCGTACTCCGGCAGCTGAGGGATGTAGTCGCCGATGCGCGCGAGCGCGAGATTGAAGAGGAAGGGGCTCAGTACACTGCCCTGCGGCACACCAGTCGAGACGGCGCGCGGCTGACTGAGCGCTCCCCCCACGCGCACCCGCATCGTACGGCCACTGAGGAAGGCCCCCACATATGCGAGCAACCTCCCGGAGACCCTCATGGCACACAGAGCGTCGAGAATCGTGGCGTGCGGCAGCTGATCGAAGGCGCTCATGACGTCGAGGAGGACGAGGTAGCTAGCGTCACCGCGGTGCTTGGCCTCCTCGAGCGTCGTGACGACGTCAGCCAGGGAGTCGGCAGAGGCACGGAGACGGCGGAACCCGCTCTGCTCGGCAGCCAGGATGTCGAGAACCACTGCGATCCACTCGAGGCGCCGAAGAGCCATGGCCTCGAGGACCTTGCCCGCGGCAGACGTCAGCGACACCGGTCGATACGAGGCAGGGTCGCGCGGTGGCTTGCCGTTCTTGAGCAACGGCACTACCACCGCCTCGCTCCACTCCCTCGGGATGACGCCCGATCTCCAGACGGCGTTGTAAGCGTCCAGCAGGTGGTGGAGCTGATCGCTGTCGAAATTCCGCAGCATCTGGTAAGTGACGCCGTCGGAGCCGGGTGCCGAGCGACGCCTCCGTGACGCCAGCACCGTGCGCAGCTCGCCGATGGTGAAATCAGCCGTGCACAGTGCGGAAATCTCTTCCAGGGTGCCAGCCGCCGGGAAATAGCGCTGGGGGGCCATGAGCTCGCGCCGGGGGTGGTGGTGCGGCTGGAGGATCCCCGTCGGTCTGGTCGAAGCCGCGGTTGGAGGGCAGAAGGTGGCCGCGAGCAGCTCGGCGAGTTGCGCGTTGGTGATGCCGCGTGCCACCGCGATGGAGAGTGCGGGGCATGGCGGCACACGGGGCCGGAGGACCGCACCCAGGATGCGCCACGGGCGCGAGCGCGCGCGCGGGTCGTCAAGCGAGCAGCACAGGCTGGACCAGCTCGCACTGCGGCGCTGCCGTGCATGGCGGCGGCAGACGGCGTCCAAGCGGTTGTAAACAGTCCAGTGCTCCCGCTTGTCGGTGCGCACGGCTTTGCGCTGTGCCCTTCGGCGCGCAGCTCGCAGGTTTAACTGCTTGATGTCCGGCACGGGTGTTCCAGCCGGCACCACACAGCGAGTCGTGGCCGCGCGCGCACACTCGGCGATGTGCCGAAAAAGGCCGCACTCCGAGACTGGCACTGCAGCACACAGTTCCCGGAAACGCGTCCAATTCACAACACTGTAGGACCTCGTCGGGAGGTCGGCGGTGGCGCGAGGCACGAGGAAGATGGGGAAGTGGTCCGACCCCCCCGTGTCGGGGTTGCGGCGCCAGGCGTAGTGGCACCGGTCCGACACCAGCGTGAGGTCGATTGCACTCCCCGCACAGCCACGGCGCACGAAGGTCACCGCTCCGGTGTTGGCGATGAGTAGGCCAGCACGGAGCACACTGTCCAACAAGCCGCGGCCACTGCAGTCGATGTGGTTGGAGCCCCATGCCGTGTGGTGCGAGTTAAAATCCCCGCACACCACGAGGTCCCCCCCAACACGGTCAGACAGGCGGCACACGAACTCAGTGTCCCAGCGCCTACCAGACCGCACGTAGACGCTGGCAACACATGTGTCGGTGGCGCCGACGCGCACGGTCACAGCCACGCACTCCACATTCGCGCAAGGCAGGTCGCACACGTTCACCTCGGCCTGGGCGAGGCCAGCGCGCACGTAAAGAGAGGCACGCGATCGGCCGGCCGGGTGGGAGGGGTCAACACACGGGCTGGCCGTACATGACGCCTGCTGGCAGCTAGTGGCACTGTGATACGCCACAAAGCCCGGCAGGTTGAGCTCCCCCGCGCGCACGTACGTTTCTTGCAGAGCAAGAACGTCGCACCCGTCGATGAGAGCCCCACCCGCGAGCTCGGGATGACGGCAGCGCATCGAACGCACGTTCCACTGAACGATGCGCGGCCGTTGTTCCCTGGGCGTACTAGCCATGCTGAACCAGGGCGTCATGCATTGCCAATGCCGCCACACACATGTGACGCGCTGGCGAGTCGGCGGGGGCCAGCTCGAGGAGGGAACGAAGTGCCGAGGCAAGCGCTGTCAGCACGAGCACGCTTGTAACCGGCGCCGTCGCTCCGGGGGGCTGCACCGGGTTGTTGTCGGTGACGGGCGGTTCACCCACGCCGCCGCTGATGCTGCTGTCCGCTTGTGTGCCGCCGGTGAGGGCCGCAGAGTAGGAGAGCCCCGGCTGCCGGCGCGATGAAAGTGGCCTTGACTCCGTGGCCCGCTGGCCGGCGGGTCGTTGCTTGGAGGAATCAATCACTGCTGCGCCGCTGCTCCGCGCGAGCTCCAGCGCTTGTTTACGCGTGATGCGCGGCTTGGAGCTCGCGAGAGTGGCAGCGACCCTCCTCTCAAGCTGCCACTGGGGACAGCGTGGTTCCGTGGCGGCGTGCGGGCCCCCGCAGTGAAGACAGCGACGCCTGTCCACCGTGCAGGAGTTCGTTGGATGTCTGCCGGCGCACTGCAGGCAGCGAGGGTCGCGCGAACACGTCACCGTCGCGTGGCCGAAGAGGCCGCAACGGCCGCACTGAAGCGGGCGCGGCAGGCGTGGTCGCACGGCGCGCCGCCGTCGAAACAGCAGGACCTCCTCGGGGACGACGTCGCCTGCAAACCGCAGCGTCACGACGTCACCGCTCCTGGCGATGGCGACCACCGGCACCGAAGACTCGAGGCCCTCGAAGATGGTAGCCCCATCGAAGGTGGGGTCCACGTCAAACAGTGTGCCTGTGCACGTGTTCAATATGAGGGCTTTTGCCCTCACGCGCAATTCAGGCCTCTTACTGGGCTCTGTATCCCTCAAACGCGCTAGAATTCCGGCACCACGTGGTACAAATTCCTGATGGATAATGCTCTTGCAGTCAAAAGCACAACAAACATCATCTTTATCTTTGATCGACTCATGCGTGCTTTTTTTGGACGAGTAGACTCTTTGCCCACCCAATGCGACGACTCCACCTTCGTTTCAATATAATCGCCATAAAGCCACGTATCATCGCCGGTTATGCTGTTCTTAAGGAAGGTTTTTTTTTGTCATTGGCAGTGACAAGCAGTTCCTGGCTGATTGATTTCAAATCGTGTCTGTTTCTGATCACCATTCAACAAC